>NW_019397143.1:0-93887 GCF_000591075.1 Eurytemora carolleeae
TGTGGCCGGTCCTGTGCGCGTTCGAGCTCCTTCTGCTCGTACCAGACCAGGCGGCTCCTCTCCTCCTTACTCCCTGTGATCCTATCCTAGAAGTGGCCGGGTTACCTTTGCCTGGGCAGGACTAGGAGGACTCTCTCGACCGGAGCAGATACCAGAGGTGTGTAACTTGCGTTTCATATTTAGACTACTTTATGCAACAGAATTGATAGTTTAAAGGTCTACTTAATTGGGTTGCAAAGAAAAATGGAATCTAAAAAAATAGTTGTGGCATAACCTTAGTTTATTCAGCAAAATTTTCTGCTTTCGAAAATTGTACAAATTTTAATTTTGAGGGAATTTTTAAAATTCTGCCTATCCACTCCAGTCAACGTTTTTTGGAAGCAAGCTAAAACCTAACAAAAGAGACAAATAAATGGGATAGTTTTTTCTAAAGATGAGACCTGTATGTATTTTCTTAAAATTCAACGTTGTTTTATTTTTTTTATGGTTTTTAAAGCTAAATGATACAGTGGTAGGCGACTTTATCAATACAATGAAGACAACTTTCGATTATTAAATTTTTAATTTAAATCTACCTGTTACACATTATGGATACTTGTTATTCGAAAAAAGTTTGTTAACACTTAAAATCTAAAAAAGTCGTCTTCGTTGTATTGATATAATCGCCAACCACTGGAGTTAAATGAAACAAAAAGGATAAATTATATCTGTATGTAGACGGTATATCCATGAGCCTTCCAGACCAAACAAAAATACATTTGGTAAGACAAATATTAATATTTTTATAAAAAACGTTCATTATTAGAACAATTCTAAATATTTAAAATAAATCCCATCAATAAACGTTAACGTTTAACAAATTTAGTAAAATAAATTTTTTTGATAATTTTTGGAAAAAAATTTGTTTTGTTATTTCTATTTTCACTATGATGACATTTAAGAATTCGTTTAATAAAATTCTGAAAGTTTTTTATGAACGAAAATGTACAAAACTTCCATAAATGGATTTTTGAAAATTGAGAACTCCATGCCAACGAATTTATGTTAAATCATATTTCTTTAACAGTCCCTTTAATTATAAAATCTTCTCTTTGTAGAGTAGGATTTGGTTCGATGAAATGAAATTAAAATCAAATTTGTTTGAAAAATGTTAAAATTTTCAAATTCAATTTTCAAATTTAAATTTACTAATTTGTATTCATTGGATTTATTAGATAACTAACAAGCTTTAGATAACAAAATATCAAGTTTAATTAAAGATCTGGTTTTAAAGATGACTTTTTTGGAGAGGATAACATTTTTTTTGGAGTAGGTGGGGGGGAAGGGTTATGTTGTAAACTCACAGGCTTTTCATTTATAAGTTTTCCTCAAAAATTCCCTCCCCACTCCTGGAAAAATATTTTAACGTTAAAAAATTTTCATTTTTGAGTGAAAACATATTTGTAATAAATGATGGGGAGGGAATGTTTTTCAAGAAAATATATTCTCCCCTGGAAAACACTATATGAAAAAGCTTTTTGAAAATTAGATTTATTTTCCTTTTTAGGATGAATACTGTGATAGTTTGGATGTTACTTGTCATCATAGAATTCAGAATACAAATCTTGCAATTCAACAGGTAGAACATTTTTTTTTTCAAGGGGGGATCAAACTGGAGAAAATTTAACCAATTTTAGGTGTGAATATTTTCCTGATTTTTTCACCCGTTAGATTTAAAAAAAAAAAACATTTTCTAACTTCTAACTATTTTCAATCTAGATATTAGTAAATTCGTCAGAAACTTCCAACTATTTACAATCTAGATTTTAGTAAATTCGTCAGAAATATTTAACTTTTTGACAACCTTTCACGTATAGTTCTGTAAACTTTTATAAGATTTATTAAGCATTTAAAGAAAAATCCAAAATTCGTTATTTTTACGTTACGCTATGTTTATGTTTCACATAGATAAAGTATTAATCTCCGTTTATTTGGATGTTCATTGTCCAATTAACTCATATACCCCTGGACCGATTTACTTCAAAGTTTGACTGGGGAACACTGTAGAACTGGCTTAAAACTTCAAAATTTTGTGGGTTGGCTTTTATTGTGAAAGCTCCAGGCAAAGCTAAGTTCCCAAGCTAGTACATAAAATAAAATCTCCAGAAATTTTGAAAGTGTATTTTTATTACAATTACATTGCATGTCAATTTATCTAACGGATGTAACAATAAACAGGAGAACTTAGCGACGATTTGAAATCGGCCTTGATTTCTGACAGTTGATGGCTGACAAACAGTTTATCATAAAAAAAATTGTGGACCACATTTTGGAAATACCAAGACTAGTTGGTTTGGAAGATCTATTTTATTTTGATGCAGACCACATTCGAAACTAAAGCACTGCTTGGATAAATAGAGCGTGACATATCATATTGGATTATCTCCAAGCTTTTACACCAAAAATACGCACATTATACTCGAAACCCCCTAATATTTTCTTCATGCCAATTTTTAGATAATCCTTATACAATTTTTTAAAAGATTCATTCTTTTTAAATTTTCTGATAAGTCCCGAAAATCGCAATTTAAAGCTATAAATGATCTTATTTGATGTGGAACACCATGTGGTGAAATTGCGTTTTCGAAATAATGCCGCAGGGAACAAGGAATTTACAGAAGTCACTGAAATCTCTGAAGAATCTGAAGCATTGATATTTCTTTCTATAGGTTGAGAATATATTGAGTAAATTAGAAAGCTGTGAGTTCTTATTCCCTTCATCAAGACAGCTGGTGCTGGCAAATCCATCCTGGGGAGATCAAGCTTTTCAAACCAGGCTAGTTTTTAAATATCATTTACAGTTCCTTTAATGAACTTGTAATCTCAATTGATCCTACATTTATAGACTGGAATGTCTGAGTCACAACTGTATCGTTAAAATATATGTCTGATAATAATGAATTAGCATCTATTGAGCTCATACTGGTTACAGTATAATTGTCAAGCAAGAGCGCATATTCTTTAAATCTTCTTGGATGGTAGGGTTTGTAGGGATTGTAGGGTTGATTTTGAAAATTCTACCATGTACAGCTGGTCACTTATCAAATACTGATTTGGACGCCTAATTTTCATCATAAAAAGGATCCAAGATTTTACCCGGATACTGAATCTGAATCCAACTTCTTTGTGCAAATATATGTATATATACGAAAAAATCTGCAAATTTCTTATATCTCAATTTGCTAACAAAAAACAGCTATGACATACTGTATAACATTTTTATTTAATTTATTCTTTATCCCCCCCCCAAAAAAAAAATTTGTTAATGAAACTGTGATATTACTTTTAATGGCACAAATGTTTTCTACAAATTAAAAGTTTTTGACTTTTATTAAACAAAGCCTTCGTTCAATAAAAGTCTTTGACTTTTGTTAAACGAAGCCTTCGTTTAACGTTTTTGCATTCAGTGTAAAATTGTAAACTAATTTTTGAAACGGAAACGATGCCAAACTTAATAAAAGTAAATCTTTAATGAGATATGATCTGAAAGCAAATATGTTGAATCTCTTGATAATCTCCATCTAATGAAGACTGCGTATTTGTTTAATCTCTCTTCGATATCCTGAAGTGGTCATACCCTGCAGGGATATCTTTGAATCAGAGAGCAAGAATTGATCTTCAATTTTAAAAGTGTCCACATCGGATATCAAAATCAAGCGTTCAAGATTAATGCTAGAAAAGTTCCCAGGTCTGATTTAATAAAAAAATATATTCAGGGTTAAAGTGTTGTGCATGTGGTTTAACCTCACCATTCAACTTAACAAGAAGATAGAAATACTTGGACAAATCCTTATAGGTCAGTATAATATATTGGAGGCGATCCACACCGGCAAAAATCGACATTTATTTCGAAGTTTCGATTTTAAATTTTTTTTGAGATTTTCTTAATATTTTGTTCGTCATTTCGAACAAACTATTCGTTTAAAGTATTTCTTTATTTTAGAGAAAATGTTAGGATATTTGATTTGATTTGATTTATATACTTTGCATGTCTGGATGTTTGTTTGTATCCAATAAACTTCAAAACGGCTTAACCGATCGGGCCCAATTTTTTTGTGGGACCTCGGGGGAATTTTCAAAATTCAATTTTTGAAAATTTTCAAAATCCACGATTTTTTTTTATAAAATCTGCAAAATCTTTGTTTGTTTTTTAGAAGTTGAGCGCAAGCCTAGTTTTCTAAAAATGCCTTCAATTAAAAAACAAAATTTAAATCAATCTCAAGAAATAATATTTGTCTTAAAACATTCGTTAAAGGGAGTGTTCGCGAAAAATGAAAGGGGGTATAGGCTTAATGCGATAAAAAAGCGCTTTTGATCGCTTCTAATCTTACTTCTATCTGTTGTGTCTATAAGGAGAAAGTTGTTAAAAACGACTAATACCGAAGAAGGTAGTATCCATACAAATTCAGAAAGATGCAACATACGACTTAGACCGTAAAAAAATCTATTTAATTTCAAACAAATCATTCAGATATTACTCCCTATGGTCATCGATTATCTTTCGCCACATTTGTATATAGTTTATTTTTCATGATATGTTTTGATTTGTTTGAAATGAAAAAGATTTATTTACGGTCTAAGTCGTATGTTGTATCTTCGGTATTAGTCGTTTTTAACAATTTTCTCCTTATAGACGCAGCAGATAGAAGTAAGATTAGAAGCGATTAAAAGCGCTTTTTTATCGCATTAAGCCTACACCCCCTTTCATTTTTCGCGAATACTCCCTATAAAAGTGAATATTTGCAAATTATCTTTTTACAGATCATGATCTGAGTTCGTTTCCTTTTTCCTTCTAATATTTTTATAATTCTGCCTTTTGTTATAGGATAGGATAGAGATGGCACTGTTATAGGATAGAGATGGCACTGTTATAGGATAGAGATGGGCACTGTTATAGGATAGAGATGGGCACTGTTATAGGATAGATATGGACACTGTTATATGATAGAGATGGCACTGTTATAGGATAGAGATGGGCACTGTTATAGGATAGAGATGGACACTGTTATAGATTAGAGATGGCACTGTTATAGGATAGAGATGGCACTGTTATAGGATAGAGATGGACACTGTTATAGATTAGAGATGGCACTGTTATAGGATAGAGATGGCACTGTTCACTGTTATAGGATAGAGATGGCACTGTTATAGGATAGAGATGGACACTGTTATAGGATAGAGATGGCACTGTTATAGGATAGAGATGGGCACTGTTATAGGATAGAGATGGCACTATTATAGGATAGAGATGTTATAGGATAGAGATGGGCATTGTTGTAGGCTAGAGATAAGCACTGTTATAGGATAGAGATGGGCACTGGTTTAGGATAGAGATGGGCACTGTTATAGGATAGAGATGGACACTGTTATAGGATAGATGTAAGCACAGTTATAGGATAGAGCTAGATGGGCACTGTTGTAGTATAGAGATTGGCACTATTACAGATTCCCCTTTTAACTTTAAATTTATTGGCTTTTAAGAAAGACAGTTAATATAAATATCAACACTGTATGCCTGCATTGTCTTTGTAACATTAATTAGAAATGAAAAACAAAATTAAAGTAAAGCGCACCTCATTTTAAAGTTCATGTCTTCTGTTGAAATAAAAGGTAAAGTTTCATAGGCGAACTTGGCTTTTTCTCATGCAGGGCTACTAAGAAAATGCTGGTTTTCTTTAAAAGATTTTATGAATGAAAATATTTTGATTTTGTCACTGGAAATTTTCCTTTTATCAGCATCTACCCCCCATTTTGCACATCTGCATGATTAATAAAGAAAAGCTTATAACATCATTTGTACCACTATATCATCAGGCTTGATTTTTTTTGGAGTCTTTTTATCCCTCCCTGCCGGCCGTTCTCCCTAAAATAACACTTTAATAATGTTTTAAAACAACAAGAAAAAGTCTAAAAAATACAATTTTACTTCCAGGCATTAGTTCCCGTCACAAGCTGAGTATACCCTGGCCTGATCTATCCTTCAAGCCAGAAACTTCAGAGGAACCTGCCAGGTGAACAAACTGTTTTTAAACTTAAAACATGTCATCGTGAAGGATAGCGGCACAGAGGAGTCCCTTTCAGCCTGAAAAGGAGTTCAAAATGTTTATTTTATGAAAAAGTTCATAAATTATACGCCGAATATTAAAATATTACAGTATGATCCTGGGACATATCCGTTACAAGTTCATAAATTATACGCCGTACATCATAATATTACAGTATGATCCCGGGACATATCAGTTACAAGTTCATAAATTATACACCGTACATCATAATATTACAGTATGATCCCGGGACATATCCGTTACAAGTTCATAAATTATATGCCGTACATCATAATATTACAGTATGAACCCGGGACATATCCGTTACAAGTTCATAAAATATACGCCCTACATCATAATATTACAGTATGATCCCGGGACATATCCGTTACAAGTTCATAAATTATACGCCGTACATCATAATATTACAGTATGATCCCGGGACATATCCGTTACAAGTTCTTCTTTTAATAAACCTGTTAAATTACCATAATTTAACTATTATTTTTTATTGATCATTTAAACGTCAAAGTCCTCGTGTAAAGTGTAAAATGTGTTAAGTACAATAAAAGTTCATGAAAATGGTGGCTTTAAACTTTGTTTTCGACTGAATTTCATTCTGTATAATATTCTCTGCACTGTGGATAGCGAAGAAACAGAGATTATTGATCACTTGTTAAATGTCTGACACTTAGTCAGAAATTGTTGTTTTTTGTTAAGAGACTCATACAAGTACGACACAAAATGATCGAAACTCCGAAAAGCAAGTTTTTTAGTCAAAAACGTAATGAAAGATCACGGAATTTTTTAACATTTAAAACTATGCAAGATTGAAAATATAATGTTTATTAATTTGAAACTAACTATTTCTAATTACTTAAATTTTAGTCGTGAACAGGCGTCTTGTGGGGATATACCTGATGTCATTTCTGCTCCTGCTCCTGCTTCTAGTTCAACTCCTACTCCTACTCAACTCCATCCCTCTCCTGTGAAAGTAAACCTTAATACTTAAAATGATTAGAGATGTGCACGTTATTTCGTTCGTTTATCGTTCGTGAACGACCCATTTCTTTCTATTTTTTCAATCGTTCAAAAAAATGATTTTTTCTTTCTCAAAATTATCGTTCATTTTCTCACAGAATGATCGTTTAGTAAAATCGTTCATTCAGTAAAATTGTTAGTTCAATAAAACTGTTCGTTCATTTTTTATTATTTGTACGAAAAAATCGTTCGTTCAGTAAAAACTATATTTTTAAGTTCGTTACATTTTCGTTCGTTTTTAAAAAACGATATTTTTTCTTTTCCCAAAACGATAAATTCCGTTCGTCTATCGTTCGTTATTAAAAATTTTGTTCGTAAAAAAAAATATGCCCATCTCTAAACATAATCTATTCCCCCCACTCAGACACATTACTCTATGTAAATATCCGCCTACACGGAGCAACACCAATATCAAACAAAATAAGGATTATTAAAGATATTAGTACTTTTCTTAATCGATACAACAGGATCCTGGATCCTGGATCCGCTCAGATTTTTATTTTTTACTGTTTTTTTTTCTTAACATTCTTCTTTATTTTGTCTGTGCTTTTTTCTGCTAAAACTCTGCAAACCATTCAGAGATAATGACATTTTTTGAGAATCCAGAGATATATTTTGAGAATTCAGAGATAAGGACATTTAGAGATAAGGACATTTTTTGAGAATCCAGAGATAAGGACATTTTTTGAGAATCCAGAGATTAGGACATTTTTTGAGAATCAAGAGATAGGGACATTTAGAGATAAGGACATTTTTTGAGAATCCAGAGATAAGGACATTTTTTGAGAATCTCTCAGATGAGATTTGGATAATCAGATCTCAAAAAGTTTTTTTTTACAATTTTTGTTTAATATTCTACCCTTTGGATCCGTATTCGTGGATCCGCATATTTTTGCAGATCCGGATCCGGATCCAGGATTTCAGATCCGGATCCGAATTGTTGTTTTCCCTTAACCTATTCTCTTATTTAGGTTCGGTTTAAGATGTGTAATGAGGTGATTACTAGTTCCCCGAGTGATTCTAATAATTCAACAGATTCTGGAGCTGGTAGTGCAACAGATTTCAAGCTGCAACCACTTAGGTAATAGACTAGTTTAAAACCTATCATTGCTTTTGGTTTTTCAAAAAGTTGTTTATAGAAAAGGTAGACTGTTAGGTTTTACAAACGACAAGCTGAAGGGCCCGGTGTTGTCCGTGGAAAAAAGTAGGGGGAAAAAAAATTCGAATTTTTTTGCCTATCACAAAAAATGTCAGCCCAATCGGTCCAGCCGTTTGGCCGGCTATACGCAACATATATATGAATGTCGTGTTTTATTTTACAGATTAATCTAAGGAATAGCAACCTACCAATGTAACCCAGGGAAGAGTATTTTTTCATTAAAATTACATCTCTTCAAATAGTTCGGTTTGGCGGGCGTTAGGGTAACATGAATTATACACACTTATATTCCGACACTCTTCTACCGATATAAAGTAGTAATCTTTTAATCTTTGGTTGTGTGTCTGTTTTGATGTTAGATCATAACCCAGGAACCATTTGAGCGATTGGACTCACATTTTGATTGGAGAACTCGGAAGAACCACGGGAATGTTCATAACTTGGTTTTAGATATGTTAGCTTTAAGGGAGAAACCTCCTGGCAAACCTAGGTTTCTAGGTTTGTATTAAATAAAATCATGATAAAATTGTTATTCAGGCAAGATTCTGCAATATCAACTCAGAGTGGGCACAGCATCTCTTCACATATGAGTGATAGTTATTTTGGTGAAATATCTCCTTACAGGTAGATTTCAAATAAAAAATTTACATAATGGGGTCCAACATTTTTGTTGTAATTCTCTTGACCAAAGGAAAAGTTAAATGCCGGTCAAAATGACGAAATTTGGCCTAAACAAAGAAAGAAAAGTCTTCTTGAGCAGCAAGGAAAAGGGGTGCGAAATTATTTATACATTTTTCTCGGGATCAATTTTTTTGTGGCAACTCACTGAAATAGCACAGGGATTGTTTATTTTTTTTCATTCAATTGATGAAAAAATAAAAATCGAAATTTATGAAATTTATGAAATTTATAGCGGCATGAAGAAAACCCTTTAATAAATACATTTTTAATATCACTAACATGTTGTTTACAGGAGATATCTAGAGAAGCTACTGAAGACCCGGGGTATCAGGAAAATACTGCAGACATCACTAACTTGTTGTTTACAGGATATATCTAGAGAAGCTACTGAAGACCCGGGGTATCAGGAAAATACTGCAGATATCACTAACATGTTGTTTAATGTTTACAGGAGATATGTAGAGAAGCTACTGAAGACCCGGGGTATCAGAAAAATACTGCAGGGTCTTCATAAGATTATTAGAGGAACTCTTCATAGAGCTAAAACTGCTCTAGAACCACCACAGGTCGAACAAATTTTATATTTACTTAACGTCTCTTAGGACAAACCCGCTCTGCGCAGTTTTCATGAACACATTCGCGCATTTTAATCTCAAAAGACGAAAAAATTGTGTACAACTCATTTCGGGAAATTTAAAATTGTGTTGAACCATGCGGTGCTTAAAAAACATCCCTCGCTACACTCTGTATGCTTTGTTGGCAAAATTGGTCTTGGAAACCCTTAGTAAAGTAAAATTCTTATCTTTCCTAAAAAGTAGATGTAAATAATAATTATTTTAGATCTAAATTTGTATTTAAATTAATTAAACAATTGCTTATTTAAACATCAAATACAGACAGCAATTACCGTTTTCATGTGGTTTAATAAAATTTTACACTTTGTTCCACTTTATATCAGAGAGCAGAGACCACTAAACTATTTGTCTTGGGTAAAACCTTATGTTGAAATAGTAACTAGGTATGACTAAGTTTACTACGTCTATATATAAATGGCATCCCATGGGGTTCATGACGCTCAAAAACTTAATCTCGGTTTGAATTAAACCGCATTCATAAATTTCCAACTTAGAATTTACACAAATACAAAAGCAACCTTTTTTTTCTGATTTCAGGGATTAGAAGATCCAGGAGCTGCGCCAGCATACCAACCTTACCATCCACATCTAGAGGTAGAACATAGTCATTAACCTTTACCCCAATTCCTCCCCGCCCCTTATCATCCACATCTAGAGGTAGAACATAGTCATTAACCTTTACCCCCCTTTACTCACTATACTTCCCTCGTTCCCCCTCAATGTATGTACTACTATGATAATCATCAAGAAGTGCAATGTCGGCTATTCTTGTTCAGTTAGAAAGGATTTTGTTTTGCAACTTTCATATCAATTCAATTATCGGATACAATTGTAATATTTATATTCACAAAATGTTCTGAGTTGGGAACTTTTGTATTATGTACTCAATATATTCCGATATCCACAGCGGCCACTTATAATTTGAGGATTAATGTTTAATCGAAAAAAATGTTATATTTTGCAGAATTTCAAAAGATCGAGATCTATCATTGATCACGATATACACAGTACAAGAGTTTCCAGCTCTGGGCACACTTTATGCAGATGAAAAATATATTATTGTATTTGTTAAGGAGCGCTGTTCTTCTCTTCCTTGTCCTAGTGAAGACGACCTGGATCTATCAGGTGGGAAATTATTCAAAATGGTGGATTGTTTGAATTTAATCGGCCAATAAGATCGTATTTCAGAGCTGAGCTTTCATGCAAATTTCTTTTTATCTTGGAATTTGTGAATAAAGTTTTCCCTTTTTCCTATTGTAAATCGGAGGCTCCTTAAAGGGACTGTTAAGGTAAAATGAAAGGGTATATAACTAGGCTGAAGCCTAAAAAAATTATGAGTTGATCTCGACTCTCTCGACCAGATAGATAACTTGCTCTACGCCAAATACGCTGAACTCATTTGGGCTTCTGCCTCAGGGTTATTGTGAACATAACCCACATAAATCTTTAAAAGACGACATCTAGTATCCTATCTATTATTTTAATTAATCTACGTGATCAGGGTTTGGATGCTGGAACCCTGAGTTTGCTTCAATGAACCTTCCTTCCTTTAGAGCAACATATCTTTTCCTCTGCAGGTATCAAAACCACCAATTTCAACTTTTCAACAATGTGTCTATTGCCTCTGTAGATAGATAGATATAGTTTATTGCTAAAATACATGTATCTGTGTACAGAACGAGTTTACAAGTGTACAGTAAAAGTATAAAGCAATTAGGTGGAAAATAGTTCTTGGCTGTTTTGATTATTTTTTCCACCTAATTTCAATAATGATAACAAAATATTCCAATTAGATAGATTTGAGGAGAAATATTAGAGTTCAGGGGGCGATTACACGGTTTAAAGGGACTGTAAGCGTAATCTCAAGTGACCTTTTAGGCAAAACCTTAATCTGATCAATGATGTGGAAGATATTTTCGTTTTTCTGTTTTAATTATCATATTTCTAAGATTAATTGTTGTAGAAATTCGCAAGTCACTTTTGTAGAGAAACCTGCAATTGAAGATAATAATTTTTCCTTGGTCAGACAAAGCTTTTTAGGGTACCATTGTGAATCGGGCATTGTGGACTTTGCATGGGGGTCACTTGTAATTACACTTACAGTCCCTTCGAATTCAGATTTTCTCATCCTCGCGTTTTTAAAATCTATTACCGTTGAAATTCCAAACTATGAATTTTGCAATATTGATTTCTTTCGTTAATATCTTCTCTTTTTTATTTAATGCTGATTGCTGACATGTCTTTTTTCTAAAAGTTGAATTTTGAAATTTTGTATTATAAAGAAACAAAATTTTGATATTTTTTTGTGTATAATTTTGGGGGATGATTTNGAAGTTAGATATTAAAAAGGCAAGTTTTTATCCTTTTTGAAATCAGTTATTTTCCCCAATGTAGCGTAATCAACCCTAAGATAAATTGTTGGCGCTCCGAGCAATCATACCTTATTTCCGGGATATAAAAAAGATATCAAACCCCAGTTTTTTAAACGACAGATTAAAAAATATAATATTTACCATATTTAGAATCAGATGTATTTTTACTTTTTAATCGTGATCCAACTTTTGTTTTTTTTATATTTCCATTTCTCAATTAGTAAAATATAAAATATTAATTTAAATATTCTTTTCCAGGGTTCCTCGTGATATAATGCATGAGTGTCTTATAATCCGCTTGGAGCAAAAACCTCTAGGAAAAGATCAAATGAAAACTCTTTAAAATTATTATCGTTTAGGTTAGTTTGTTTGATAGGTTTTGGAATTTTTCTAAATGACAACTGTCCGGTTTTGACTCTTTGATGCTCCTTTTTTATTGTCTTGTCATCTTGGTTCAGCTTATAAAGCTTAGCTTGATACATTTTTTTGGGATCGTTTTTAAAAAAATTTTGTGCTTTAAGTTTTTGTGTGTGTTTGTTTTTACAATGTACATGAGAGTGTAAGGAGAATGAACCTTAGTCGTTTTGAGAATTTTGAAAGAACTAAATTACATTCTTAACTTCTAAAGTACTGTTCTTAAGAGCATGTAGCTTTATTGATTTGTTTAGTTCTAGATATTCTGAATTTTTTAGTTATAATTTCGTCAAATAAATTAATTTGGTTTGGTTTGGTTAGAACCGTCTGAGTTATCTATCCGTCAATTGATGAGAGAATGCAAGGAAGCTCTGAAACTTGCTGTGGGAGAGAGACAGAAGTATATCAGCCGAGTTAAGGTGAACATTTTACTACATTTTTCCTTTTGAGTTGAAGAAGGCGGAGAAAAGTATTTAGATTTTGAACATGATCTGCCTAGTTCATTTTTCAGGTATCTCCTTAGCGTCTTGATTGTTGGGAATATGGTAAAAGTTGGAAAAACTATGAGCTTTGAAAATCCTTTGCCCTAAGCTTAAAATTTTTAACTTTATGTAAAGCTGAAACTATTTAGTACTTTTTTGATAAAAAAGCTCAAATCCAACTTGCACCAGTTAAAAAGTTTTCTAAAATACATATTTTAAAAAATGACAATTTTTGTATGATTTATTAACTCATTCAGATTTTTGTTTGGTTAATGTCCATGTATATCATATCACTAATGTAAGCCAAAAAAAATTAATCAAAATAAATGAAGAATGGTATCAAAGTTTCCAGCTTGAAATACTTTAATATTATTAATAATATATTAATATTCCTTGAAAACTAAAAACGAAAACAATTTTTTGGAAATTTTTTTCGTCAGAATATCGAAAAAAACAGCTTTCCGATCATGAATAAAATTTTTGAAGAATATTTTTGAAATATCGAAAAACTGACAAATTGGCGGTATTCACTATTCATCGGTTCAAGACACACCTATATGATACTTGATAGTCAACAAATTAAATCGTTAATAACTGAATGAGTTTTGATTTTTTTAATTCTTTTTATTTTACAAATGTTATTTCTAATTTGCTACTGTTGTAACCCTTCATGAACAGGGTTGGCTCAGACATTTTTTCAAATAAAATTTCTAGAATCTTTATAATTTTGTAACTATTTTTGACTGTAGCTTAGCCTTGATACCTACGGACAATTATTATTATATTATCTTGTAGCAAAAAAGGCATTGCCAGATTCACAACGGTACCCTAAAAAGCTGTCTCTTATTTAGTATTAGATAGATAACAATGTTAATTATTGGGAACACTGATATTGTCTCTACAAAAGTGACTTGTGCATGTCTACTGCAGGGAAAACATGTAAGAATTATTAGTAGATATTATCAGAGAGTAGGTTCAAGGCTTGAATCAGGCATTGTCATCTTTGCATGAAGGATAACTTAAAATTACGCTTATATGTCCTTTAAGGCTGGAATCCATGATGTTGAGTTGGACAAATCATTCCTTGAGAACTTTGACCGTGAGATGCAGGAGTATGATGAACATCTGACAGAAACACTAGACGTATATCTAGAATATCTCAGGTAGGTCCCTGAGATGCAGGAGAATATATCTCAGTTAGGTCCCTTAGATGCAGGAGAATATATCTCAGGTATGTTCCTGAAATGCAGGAGAATATACCTCAGGTAGGTCCCTGAGATGCAGGAGAATATATCTCAGGTAGGTCCCTGATATGCTGGAGAATATATCTCAGTCAGGTCCCTGAGATGCTGGAGAATATATTTCAGCTAGGTCCCTGAGATGCAGGAGAATATATCTCAGCTAGGTCCCTGAGATGCATGAGAATATATCTCAGGTAGGTCCCTGAGAGGCTGGAGAATATATCTCAGGCAGGTCCCTGAGATGCAGGAGAATATATCTCAGCTAGGTCCCTGAGATGCAGGAGAATATATCTCAGATCTGTGCCTGAGATGCAGGAGAATATATCTCAGATCTGTGCCTGAGATACAGGAGAATATATCTCAGATAGGTCTCTGAGATGCTGGAGAATATCTCAGGTAGGATCCCTGAGAGGCTGGAGAATATATCTCAGGTAGGTCCCTGAGATGCAGGAGAATATATCTCAGGTAGGTCCCTGAGATGCAGGAGAATATATCTCAAGTAGGTCCCAGAGATGCTCGAGAATATATCTCAAGTAGGTCCCTAAGATGCTGGAGAATATATCTCAGGTAGGTCCCTGAGATGCTGGAGTATGATGAACATCTTTCAGAAACTCTAAATCTAGAGCCACAATTTGTCTAATCCAAGAACGTATACACGTGGGGATTTAAGCTTTTTAGATGGAGTTCATAAGCATTGTAATGGTAACATTTTATTACCAGTGGGGGCATCCCCTCCCTCCCCGTGGTTTAAGTCCCCGTCGTAATTCATTTACAAGTGAAAATTTCAGTGTCAATAATAACACCACTTAGGAGTTTCTAGAAAAATACCTTATATCTACTTATCTACTTAGTTAATTTGAACATCAGATTATTTTATTCTAAGAATATAAAATATAGAGGTTAAGCTCCACTATTTAGTGTTACAATCTTTCCAACAAAAATTTTAAGATCAAGCTACAAAATTCCTATTCACAAAATTTCATTTCAATCCCTTTCTGTAGGGATTAAAGATAAAAAGACCATATAAAATTCCCCTGTGTTGTCGAGGATCTAGATCCAGTGAACTATTTATATACTTGGATGCAATGAGAATTAGCATGATCCGTCCCAAGATTCAGGGTTAACCATAAAGGATGAGACTGAGGAAATTTAATAATCTTTTAGGAATACAAAAAGTTTTTCAAAAATCAGATTTTTTGTGTTTTCTTCCTATTATCTTTTAAATTTGCGAAGATATTAATAATTTGGACAATTTAGTTTTTTTTTTTAATAATTTATAATCTGGACAAATTTCTCCATATTTTCATCAATTGTAAAGACCACATGGTAGACCACATTTCGGAAAGCCCCTGACTAGTAGGTTTCATTGTTAAATGTTTTAACAGACATACTACCATAAATAGTTTTACGAAATAACGCGGAGTGGAAGAAAGACGATGGTGCTATGGAAACGCCTAACACGGAAACGGACCTTAAAACAAAGATATATCTTAAAAATTAAATTTTTTAAGGCGTTTTCTGTTTTGATTGATGAAATGGAATAAGATTTATTTCGTAGAATTCAATCTAAAACATAATGTTTCCATTACAATACAGTATAGAACGTTTAAAATATTTATGAATTTCCTTTATAAACATAGATGAACTAAAAGAATTAATCAGAGGGGATTTAGTCCACCTAGGACAATATAAATAATCTATGGCAAACCCGAGGCAAAATTTTGGTGGTTCCATTTAAATTTTTGTATTAATCTTTTCAAGATTTAAGCCAGTGCTCAATTAAAACCGGTTTTTGGGGGATTTGAGACGCGTGGCTTGAATTGCATTAAATTCGGACACCGGAGCTAGCAAAGTAAAATACCTCAACATAACTTAGCAGGACGCCAAACTTTATTTCGTCTTACTTCTGTCATGTTTCGTGGGACACCCTATCAGACCAGTGTCTTTTAGGTTGGTTCGATTTTGAAACCAAGCTATTCTGAAACGGACCCAAGAAATCAGGAAACGGGTCGAAAAAAAGAGGAAACAGTTCAACAAAATGAGAATTTAAAAATTTTTGTGAAAACCAGAAACTGACCCAAAAAAATGCGGAAACCGATAAAAAAACAGGAAACAAATCAAATGTAAATATAGCGGAAATGGATCAAAAATATTCAGAAACCGCTCAACACTTTTTAGTTTTTGAGGGATTTCCGATATTTCTTGAAAAAAGAAGGAAACTGACCCAAAGTCACTTTTGAGTCAGTTTCCGTAGTGTTTGAAGTCGCTACTAAATTCCCATGTTTATTGGGTCACCCTGTATGATAAGGATCAATTGTTTAGGAACTTTGTAACGATGATTCAAGGAGACTCCTCTTTGCTTATCTCAACATATCAGAAGAACTTGCTGGAACAGGTAGAGGAAGGGAAGGAAAAGGGGGAGATAGAAGGTTAGGGGAATGTAAAAGGGGTAGGGGGAGGTGGGATTGTTCAATAGGATTGGAGAAAGGGGGGGGGGGCAGTGCTTAGGATCCATTTCATTTTGATGCGGATCCAGATCTGGATCCGCACTGAAAAAAAGTGTATTCGGATCCCTGTAATATTTACCGATTTTTTCAACAGAATAAGATTTTCAACAAAAATTCTTCTTTTATTGGTTAATTTTATGTATAAACTTGATGAAACCAAAAAGAGATAAGGAAATTTTTTAATATCTCTTTTGTTCAACAGTTCAGATTTTGTTTTTGTTGGCAGTTTTTTCTTAACATTTTGTACATCATGGATTCGGATATTTTTGCGGATCCGAATCCGAAGCACTGGAGGGGGGGGGGGTTGTGGATGGTTAAAACAAGAATTCGTAGAGCTGGAGTTTGGAGTAAATTACATAAGTATTAAAGTGTCCACGGAGGACCGATTTTTAAAAATAGATGCGCGCGGTAGTTTTTCCCTTTTTTTTGTACCTTGAGTACTCATCCAACTTTTTAGCTCCATATCTCTAAATATAATATAAAAACGTTACTGAAGATAAAAAAAATCTCTATAAAGCTCCAAAAAATAATATTTAATTTATCATTTGATATATCATTTTCTTTGTTTCTGATCAGGGAACTCTTTTTCGAAAAAAATTTCCAAATATCCAAAACAAAAACTACAAAAAATGTACTTTCTTGAAAACGAGCTTTTTTGACGTTTTGTTGGGTCTAACTCATTTGTTTTTAATATTTTTTTTATTCCAACAGATCTGAGTTCCTTGATCAAAAACGAACAATTTGTTGTATAACATGATAATTGCATAAAAAAAATTACTTCAACTTCACACGTTTTTAAAACTAATAGGATTTAAGAGCTGTCGACCAAATATTTTCGCCATTTTTAAATAAAAAAACCTGAGCATTGTGCAAAGTGGGAATGGTATCCGATTATTTCGAGATTAAAAAGATACGCATTAAAAAGTATATTGGGTTGAAATAGGAATTAATGAAATTAATAAACAATTCATGAATAAAATTAATGAATAATCGGCGAATGAAATTTATGATCAATGAATTTATTATATTTATGAATAATCAATGAATAATCAATAAATGAAATTAATGAATGATGAAAATAACAAATAAAAAGATTAATGAATAGCAATGAATGAAGAAAATGAATATTGAATTAATGAAATTAATGAACAGTTAGTGAATGAAATTGATGAATAATCAACGAATGAAATTAATGAAAAATAAGAAAATGAAAGTAGTGAAAAATCAATGAATGAAATTAATGAATAATAAATGAATGATATTTGAAAAAATGAATGAATGAAGGAGAATCATGAATAATTAGTGAATGAAGCTAATTAATAATCAATGAATGAAACTAATGAATAATAAATAATAAATGAATGGAATGGAATTAATGAAAAATCAATGAATGATATTAATAAACAATGAATAATAGATGAACAAATTAAAAGAATGTATAATCAGTGTTGAATTTAATAAACAATGAATGATAACAGAATGAAATGAATAAATGAAAGGCTTGATAATATTGTTAAAGGAGTGGGATTTTATAAAATCCACGTGTCCTCATGTACCTGGTGGGGAGGCTAGAGCTGGAAACACCTTTTGTCAGGTTTATTTTAATCACCATTTTTTAACATTTATATATAGAATAAAGAACCAGGGTTGGTAATCTTTTTTTAAAAAGATCAAAAAAGATTATCGTTTTTTCTAAGAACGATCGTTTCGTTTTTGAAAACGAACCACCCGTTCTGAACTGTAAAAAACGAGAAAAAAAATCCGTTTCTACGTTTCTCGCAATGAAGAAACTACGAACTATTTCAAAAACAATCTTCATTTTGTGGGATTGTCTGTGCCCGTCAGTTATTAGTTTGTGTGGTTGCCCGTGCCTGTCAGTTATTAGTTTGTGTGGTTGTCTGTGCCCGTCAGTTATTAGTTTGTGTGGTTGCCCGTGCCCGTCAGTTATTAGTTTGTGTGGTTGTCTGCGCCCGTCAGTTATTGCTTTGTGTGGTTGCCCGTGCCCTTCAGATATTAGTTTGTGTGGTTGTCTGCGCCCGTCAGTTATTGCTTTGTGTGGTTGCCCTGCCCTGCAGTCTAAATTCAACAGTGTGTTTTTAAACTGTTAAATTGTAAATTTAAATATGTATCCCATGATTCTGTCAATTCAACCATCATCCTAGGAAATATACATATATATATACATTTTCTCTTTGTGTACATTGTAATACTAAAACAAAACATGGGAGGTCCCACAAAAAATTTGGGCCCAATTGGTCTAGCCGTTTTTACGTTTTTTGACACAAACATACAAATAAACACCCAAACAAACAAAGCATATATATTTATAGATTAAATTCTTTTTTTACTCATTCCTCATTTTCGGACTCTTTTTATAGTTAATAGATGTTAAATAATCAATTATTAGTTTATTATTTATATTAGATATATAACATTAGAGGTTTATAGTTAATAGATGTTGAATAATCAATTATACGTTTATTATTTGTATTAGTTATATTAGAGGTTTAATGATCTGATCATGCAATGCTTTATGTAAGACTTGCCAACAAAAATACTTTTTTATTTTTCTTGTATACGAGGAGTGTCGAAAATTTTATTATATTATTGTACTTTTGTAATAATATAATAGGGTTTTGTGCAGTTTAAATTAATCTATAAATCTTTTGTTGTTGTTAATGATGTTTCAAAGAAATTTAAAAACTTTTTTATCTTTTCTTTTCTTAACCTTAAGTTTCTATCGTTGCCAATTTGTTTGATCTTCAATCAAGTTTTTATTTAAAAAATATAGTTCTGAAGAACCTGAGCTGGGAAATTTTGAATGGTGGATATCGGGATTAATGCTTGATCCACTCTTTTTCTTAATCTTCAGATTAAATAATGCTTGTTCTCCTCTTTTTATTAATCTCCAGATCGGGATTAAGGATATGCCATTCTAAAGTTTTCAGCTCTGGTACATTTAAACTCTATAGTGATATTATAAATAACCCGGAATAATATGAACTGATTGATGACTTCAAAGTCCTCTTTGACCTTAGAAATAGCTTCCGGCATTTATTATAAGTAACCTGATTTTAGCCGTATTTTTTATTAATGCCATTTCCAAAATGTGGTCTGCTACTATTTTGCTCTAAAAAATACCAGAGATATTAAGAATTGTGTCTAAATTTCATTTAATTAAGTAAAAACATGAAAATGTCTAATTATGAACCAAATCGTTCCTAGGAAATATGAATGATTTTGTAAAGTGATGAAAGTACAAAATGGCAGACCACACTTGGAAAATGGGAGGACTATGACTTTTCTGTGATTGTTGTTTCAAAAAAATAGAAAAAATCGAAATGATCAAATTACATTTTTCCATGTTATTTACAATATCTTTCTCTAGTAAACTTAGAAATTTGATACTTATACTCTATAGATCGAATCGAATTACTCACAAGGATGAGACTTCAAGAGACGACATTAAGAATTTAAAAAAAAATCTATTTTTGTACATTGAGGGTTCGAAATAGCTTTAAACATTTTTCATTCTAGTGGGCAAAGCATTTAGTAAGTTAAAAAAGTTAACACCAAATGTCAGATTGCATTTTTACTTGGTTAGAATCATAGAGTTTCAGGTCGTCATTTAAGTCGCATCCTTTTGAATCATCATTGCAAGGTATTACGCTTAAATGCATTATTTTTACAAAATAAAATCTAAAAAGTTAAAACCATCTCGATACAGAGAAAAGGTCTGTCCAAAAACTTGATAGCAATGCAAACCAAAAATAACTGTTAAACATAATTAGAGTAACCCTTTTTTGTTCTATGATTTTATTTTACTTTATATTTTAGATGGCGCGTGGCATGCTGTCTGCTATAGAAGATTTCCTCCAAAGTGGAATAGATGAAACTATGAAAGTAAGGTCCTATGACTGGTGGAAAACTTGGATCAAATCTTATTAAGGAGCTAAAAACTTGCCTCAATCTCTAATTTTCTAGTGAATATATATTTTTGAAACCAGATGTTGTAGTCCTCTGAATTTTTAGATTTTGAATATTTGACCGGGTTTGAAATATAGAAGGTTTTCAAAGCTGAAAACTTAAGAATTTTTGATATCAAATGAATGCTTTCCTCTCTTTTTACAAATACAGATGTGATGCTATATTAATTGATGGACTAATATCCGATTGAACTAAAGTCAGCTGTTCACAAGCCGGCTTTTAGAGCATTTAAACAAATATAAACTTAATCATGTTAATATGATCTTATTAAAAAACATATTTTATCACATTTGAGGACTATAGTCCTTTTAAACGTTAGTCTTAATAAACATTAATTCAAAACTTACGTTCGCTTAATCGATCCAATTGATATGACACCACAAATGCGGGAAAATTGAAAACCAATTTTTCAAAAGTTAAAGAGCGCATCTTTAATCCCTAAAAATTAATCTACAGACTAAATTATTGTGGAAATTAGCAAAAAAAAAATTAAGCATTAATCTCGATATTTACCACTCTAAATTTTCTAGCTCTGTTTTTTATAATTTGTGCACCATTGGACTATTTTTTAAATTCATTACACGAGTCTAAAAGTCGTCTTTCTATTACACATTGTTATACATATGTACGTGAATATTTGTAGTACAAGTAATTGTATATTTGTAGAACATGTACGTGTTGGCAGACAGCTTTACCGAGGATGACGAGGTGGAGTTGGATACGCAAACTAGAAAACGTTTACTCGAAGCTTTTAGAGGATTTCAAACTCTCTTCTCAGGTTTTTTAGAACTAGTTCTTTTATTGATTTAATTTAAATACTTACGGAATTGTTACATGAACTTCCCTTTAAAGAGGACCATGCCCTATTCACAACGGTAACACCTTCACTCTGGACTATATAAATGCATGAGATGCGTTGGGTTATTTAGTTACCCTTTGTGGGGCAAATTTATATCTATGAACCCCCCCCCCCCCCCCCAACTACTGTTAAATCCTTTACAAGTAAACCTCCAATCAATGATGTGAAAGATTTTTTTCCCAGCTTGAGAATTTTTTAATTGTCAAATTTTTTCCATTGCTTCTGTCGCATAAATCCGCAAGGTACTAATATAGAGAACAACTGTAAAACATATTTCATTCATTCTTGATATGTAAAATTTTTACAGTACCGTTGTGAATCTGTCAAGCCACACTGTAGATTGAAAACACTCTACAGTACCCCCTACAATTTCCTGATTTTTAGAGGCTCGGGAAAGGTCTGTTAAAGCGATATCTTTCGCTAAACTTTTACGAAAAGATCTTGAAGTATCAGCTGAGTTCAGTATGAGTCGGTCTACAGAAGATGTATTAAACCGATTACATCACACGGGACATGTTCAAGTAAGTTGAGCAAGTTCATTGAAAGTTGGTTTACGTAAGATGTTTTAAACAAGTTTTACATAAGAAAAAGATTAGACAAGCTGAAAGTCATAATGCAATGCCCCACTGGGAGATTTCCAACGGGGTTTATCACTAGAATGACAATAAATGTTATGCTCCTTGGGCCAAACCCTGTAGAGTAGACGATCTTCTTTAAAAACAAGTCTTATTCTTTCAAAAACCTTTTTTGACATTACTTTTGTCGCAGTAGCAATGATTTCCGTATATTATTCTTTAAATTGTTTTTGTTGTTTAGGTAATTGCTCCACACTCAAGACAACATTTAATATTTATTCCTAATTCTATAAAGAACAAGGTAAAGTATCTTTAATCTGAATTTAATTTAATCTGAAAAGGGTGTGAGAAGAGGGGGGGGGGATTATGGTTAAAAAAAAATTCCGACTTTTTGCATTTGCAAATTTTAAGGTAGAATTTTTTTCTGTGCTTGAAATTTGCTGATAATTTTGACAATTTTTCTAAGTAATTGAAAATAAGCAAGTTTACCTTGTTACTTACAAGCATCTTATTTATACTTTACTTGTTCAGTAGGATCATATTTACCCAGTATCTTCTACTTTTTCAGATTGAGTATATTTATGCTCTACTTGTTCAGTTGGATCATATGTATGCTCTACTTGTTCAGTAGGATCATATTTATGCTCTACTTGTTCAGGAAGATCATTTTTATCCTTTACTTGTTCTTGAGAATCACATTTATCCTCTACGTTTTCAGGAGGATCATATTTATTCTATACTTGTTCAGTAGGATCATATTTATCCTCTACTTATTCAGGAAGATCATATTATCCTCTGACCTCTAGTTGTTCATTAAAATCATATTTATCCTCTACTTGTTCAGTAGGATCATATTTATCCTCTACTTGTTCAGTTGGATCATATTTATCCTCTACTTGTTCAGGAGGATCATATTTATTCTCTACTTGTTCATGAGGATCATATTTATCCTCTACTTTTTCAGGAAGATCATATTCTTCAGCTTCTGGATATGCACTGTGGTCAGGATACAACTAATCAGGTATTGGCCAGCGTCTAGAAATATATTTTTCGAAGCTGTACACTGTACAGCTAAAAATTACAGAGAAACTTGATCAATCTCTTTATATGTTTTCTTCCCTCAAATCATTTATATCTTAACTATATCCAGGATATATGTTGTGCTTATTAATAATATTATATCCAGGATATAAACCATGGATATCTTCTCCTGATAACTAATGTTATATCCAGGATATGAACCATGGATATCTTCTCCTAATAACTAATGTTAGATCCAGGATATAAACCATGGATATCTTCTCCTAATAACTAATGTTAGATCCAGGATATAAACCATGGATATCTTCTCCTGATAACTAATGTTGTATCCAGGATATAATATCTTCTCCTAATAACTAATGTTATATCCAGGATATAAATCATGGCTATCTTGTATTGATGGAGCATGGTATAAGTGATGTACCCCTCTGGCATGGTGAGACTAAGTTTGTAAAACCAACAGCAGAAACTACAATATCTCTCTCACAAATAGAGGTAATTTTTTTGTTTCATTTTAAGATAAAATATTTTATATTTTATTCTCTGAATATAAAAATTATAAAGTCTTTTTTTACTTTGGTTTCTTCATGACTATATCTTAAAATTCCTAAGTACATTATTGCCTCATTGAAATTCAATAACAAAAGCATTTACCATATAATATCATTCATATCACACGTATGTTCAAAATTTAATTCAAATGAGCACCATGGTATGATTCTACCGGAAATATTTTTTTTTAATTAAAATTTAGTTAAAATACTTCATCAGAAAACTCATGCGTAGTTTAAATGATCAAGTTTTCATATAATTCAGTAGTTTTCACCACAATAGTTCAATCAGCATAGCACATGATTTTCATAAAGAGAAATGTTGTCTTTAATATGAGATTCTTAAAGGTGTTGGTTCATCCGAGATGGCGTGATAAAAAAATAATTGAATCTTTGTTCGGTTTATTTCAACTTCTCTTCTTACTGCAGACTATTTAGGTTAGCGGAGTACTGTTGGTGGCTCCAAGTGCAGTTCTTTTAGAGGTTCGGAGGAAGGAGTTTAGTAAGAGTATGCAGGACGTTCTGATTCCAGGACAGGAACAACGAGCTACTAGTCAGGTACTAGGAATAGGAGTATAGTAGGAGTATAGTAGGAATAGGAGTATAGTAGGAGTATAGTAGGAATAGAAATATAGTAGGAGTATAGTAGGAATAGGAGTATAGTAGGAATAGGAGTAAACACTGAAACTGTTTTTTCCCCAAAATTTTAAAGAATTTCCAAAAATGTCTTAATAGTCTTTTTGCAAGGTTAAAAACTTGAAAGAAAACATCATATAGAATATTAAATCAAGAATAATTTTGTAAAGGAATTGTATCTTTGCCTCAAACTAAAATTTACTAATCCATATACCTGAACCTTTGTGAACCTTTGATATTTCAAAATTTGATTATTTTATCTAACATAATTCATAGTTTTAAATATCCCAGATCTACGACATTGTGTTGCAAAGATATAGAAATTAGAAGATTAGAGTTTGTGGCAACGACCCAATTTTTCTTTTCCAGATCATTTTAAATTATGTTCAGGGAATAAAAAGTTAATAATTTTTTTGAAAGATTGAAATTGTACATAATATTTTATCATTCTATACATTGACCATGAATATTACATATATATATATATATATATATTTTACTTTGTCTGACATATTTCATCCAATATATCAAAATAAAGTTTATATTTTGGGTTATAGGCTTACACAATGCCAATATTTCACCATATTCATCTCTTTTGTCAAAACAAAATAAGATATTTTTAACGCGAGATTCCAATGCACAATTCAATCAAAATCCAGTTTTTTTGTGGGTTCCATAACTTATTGTTAAATAATTTACTTTATCTTCTTTACTAACAAGTTCTTCAACATTGTAATGTTGCAAGAGCTGTTTAAATTACTCTAAAAACTGCACTACACTCTTTCTTTGATAAAACAGATTGGCGGGTTGGTAGGTGAAAGCTAGAACATAGTGGCTTAAAAGAAATATCACAACTGTTCTTAATGTGTTTTTGGTTCAAAAGTGTAACTGCTCTAAATTCTTGCCAATATCCTGATGACTTTTATCAATCTAAAACATACCAATAACCCGCGTTCATCTTATGCAGATTTACAGATAAATTTATATCCTATTTTATATCCCGTCGTGGTCATACAGTGCAATGTGGGATTAAGCATTTATCCTCAAATTAAAAGTGTCCAGATTAGATATCGAAATCTAGCGTTCAAGATTAACAAATATCATTGTGTTAATAAAGAAAAGAAAAATATTTTTTGGTCAACATAGGGGCGGCCATAATTTTTACTATACATTTATGTATGTTTTTAACATATTTCTATATTGTAGGCTATAGCGGACACCCTGTACATATAATATTTCTATATTGTAGGCTATAGCGGACACCCTGTATATATAAGATTTCTATATTGTAGGCTATAGCGGACACTCTGTATTTATGTTATTTCTATATTGTAGGCTATAGCGGACACCATGGTTGTATAATATTTCTATATTGTAGGCTATAGCGGACACCCTGTATTTATAATATTTCTATATTGTAGGCTATAGCGGACATCCTGTATTTATATTATTTCTATATTGTAGGCTATAGCGGACACCATGGTTGTATAATATTTCTATATTGTAGGCTATAGCGGACACCCTGTATATATAATATTTCTATAATGTAGGCTAAAGCGGACACCTTGTATATATAAGATTTCTATATTGTAGGCTTAAGCGGACACCCTGTATATATAATATTTCTATATTGTAGGCTATAGCGGACACCCTGTTTATATAATATTTCTATATTGTAGGCTATAGCGGACACCCTGTATATATAATATTTCTATATTGTAGGCTATAGCGGACACCCTGTATATATAATATTTCTATATTGTAGGCTATAGCGGACACCATATATATGTATTTCTGTATTGTAGGCTATAGCGGACAGTTTGGATGATGTAAAACAAGGTGCTCTGTCTCTCAGATCTAAAATATGTCAAGAACTATCGAGTGTTGAAGAAAAGGAACTGATAAATATATATCCCCCCCCCCCCCTCCTTTCTTTTACCGTATTCCTTCTACCCTTAGCTTCTCTAGTGTAAAAAAGACTGTTCCTGTATTTTCCATGCTTCCTTGCCCTTCTACCTTTTTCTACCCTTTATCTACATTCACTACCCTCCCCAGTCCCCATCCGTTTATTGAATAAATGAAATCTTCAAAAAAAAATTATTCAATTTTGAGGGAATTTGTCACATTAAATATTTCCCTGGCAATAAAGTGACTTTATTGCCCTTCAACAGGGCGATAAAGTAAATTTTTCGAAATGCTATTAAAGTTTTAAACTTCACACCTTTTTGTAGGGTTATTAAGTTATTTGCTATTAGATAAGTTGAGTAAAATTAAATAAAACTATTTATACTATTAATGATACCAATTATAATGACATAAATAAACATATGCTAAATTTAAAGCTTTATTCCGACTAAGTGAACGGTAAAATATAGAAAAACTAGGGTGCATATTGTTTTGTTTTGTTTTGGTCCACCCTATTCTTTATTCCCTTGTTGTGTTTCCTTGTTAAATATATTGGATTGTTAGTGTGATACTTCCTCCCTTGAGAGTCTAGAACCTATGGATAGGGATACATTGGTCCGCAGGATGAGAGAAATTCTTCAACAGGTATTTCTTTTTTAACAAAGGTATTTTTATTTTGATATTTCTACAATTTACTATTTTGAAGCGTCTAGTAGTTGATAGATACATGTTTTTAATTTTTCCATATATGCTTCTTTTCTTCCTAACTTTATTTAACTATGAATTTCTCATTCTGCCTGTTATGCAGAATATTTTTACCTCAATAGGTAGACATAAACGCAATAAATGCGTTTATGCTTTTAGCCTACTAAACATCGTCGTATTGTGTTAAAAAAATGTTTCTAGTAGATATATTTCTTAAAATTGGGGGGTGGGTGTTAATCGTTGAAGCGTTTTCCTCAAAAAGTACCGTTTTAACCTTCTAAATGTAATCGGTCCCTATTCTTAAGATTTTCAAAAAAAAAATCTAACATCTTTTTATGTCATTCATTAAAAAAAATCCTCTATGCTATCATTGAAAATGTGCAATTTATTCTATTCTGTTGTATGAAACGTAAAAATTAAATTATAATTGAAATTTTTTTTGGGGAAGACACCAAGTACATTAAAATTGACGAAAAAAGTTATCTTAAAAAAAGAAGTGTCCTGGTATTGATTGTTGAATTCTCCAAGCTACAAGTAAGCCCCCGTTATAATTCGATGTTACCTTATCAAGTTACATCCCCCCCACCCCCAACATATATTCAGCTGATTCCTTTTTTCCTTTTTTATTCCTCTATCTCTTCCCTTGGAAGGAACTGACGCCGTGATTTTAAATTTTAAAACGTTTTTTAATTTAAAAAGATTTTGTCCATTTTTAGATTGTCAATTTCCTTTATTTTCTTTGCGTCCATTAGTCACTTATATGAAGAAATCTTAGTCTAATATTATAAATTTTCAGATAAAATAGATGCATAACAAAATATATCCATTCCTATTAAATTCTTTTAATAAAGATTTTTTTAAAGAATTCCTAATTCTAATAACAATCGAATTCCATCATGATTTTTAATGAGTGAAAAAAGTTTAAAATTTAAATATTCTTTTCCTTTACAATATTTCTTTACGTATGTTTAATAATTTATAGTGGTAGGAGATTATATCAATACAATGAAGACGACTTTTGATTTCAATTTTGATTTATATCAAGCTTGATGCACAAACATAGAAGTCAAAAGAAGCTGTCAATTTATTACTCGTAAACTTGCAACTCGAAAAAAAGCTTGTCAACATTTAAATCTTGATTAAAAAGTCGTCTTCATTGCATTGATGTAATCCCCTACCACTGTAATAAAACTTTTTTCAACCCATATTTATTTTTGACATGGTTAACCAAGGAGGTTTAGGCTGAAGAAAATGTTGAATTTAGAAAATTCAATTTAATTTTTTTATTAGACATTTTATATTAGATATAATGTAACTTACTTGCGGATCTTTTCACACTATTTATTAGTGTTGAATTCATTGACTAATCTATTTAGTGCTACAAATTTGGATTCATTGACTAATCTATTTAGTGCTACAAGTTTGGATTCATTGACTAATCTATTTAGTGCTACAAGTTTGGAGTCATTGACTAATCTATTTAGTGCTACAAGTTTGGATTCATTGACTAATCTATTTAGTGCTACAAGTTTGGATTCATTGACTAATCTATCTAGTGCTACAAGTTTGGATTCGAGTATCATAAAGAACTAGACAGACTTATTACTGGAGATAATTCAAGAAGGGATCTTGCGGTTGGTACTATTCAGTTCTCCATGCAATGGATGAGGTTAGTAAATATATTGCGGTTGGTACCATTCAGTTCTCCATGCAATGGATGAGGTTAGTAAATATATTGCGGTTGGTAGTATTTCGTTCTCCATGCAATGGATGAGGTTAGTAAATATATTGCGGTTGGTACCATTCAGTTCTCCATGCAATGGATGAGGTTAGTAAATATATTGCGGTTGGTAGTATTCAGTTCTCCATGCAATGGGTGAGGTTAGTAAATATATTGCAGTTGGTAGTATTCAGTTCTCCATGCAATGGATGAGGTTAGTAAATATATTGCGGTTGGTACCATTCAGTTCTCCATGCAATGGGTGAGGTTAGTAAATATATTGCAGTTGGTAGTATTCAGTTCTCCATGCAATGGATGAGGTTTAGTAAATATCTTGCAGTTGGTAGTATTCAGTTCTCCATGCAGTTGGTTTTTTCTTAAATGGAAGATCATATTAAATATCTCATTTATTTTTTGAGATTTTTTAAAAATATTGAAATGTAATTATTAGGTTTGTTTTGGCCTGGTGTGAGAGGGGTAGAGGGCTACGACCTGACTGGGCAGTCAAAGGGATGGAGTTCTTATACCTCGCCGCCAGTCCTACATATACTAGATATCTCACAGAGTGTGAATTCTTAGGTTAGTAAATATTTGGTAGTTAGTCCTACATATACTAGATATCTTAGTTTATATTTGGTAGTTAGTCCTACATATACTAGATATCTCACAGAGTGTGAATTCTTATGTTAGTTTATATTTAGTAGTTAGTCCTACATATACTAGATATCTCACAGAGTGTGAATTCTTAGGTTAGTAAATATTTGGTAGTTAGTCCTACATATACTAGATATCTTACAGAGTGTGAATTCTTAGGTTAGTTTATATTTAGTAGTTAGTCCTACATATACTAGATATCTCACAGAGTTTGAATTCTTAGGTTAGTTTATATTTAGTAGTTAGTCCTACATATACTAGATATCTTACAGAGTGTGAATTCTTAGGTTAGTTTATATTTAGTAGTTAGTCCTACATAGTCATTAAGTGTGAATTCTTAGGTTAGTTTATATCTCCATGTAAAGATTTTCCTTTTACAAGCATTTATAAAGCATGCGGAACTTTACTGTCGCAAAATTTTTGGAAGAGAAAAATAAAACTTTTTGATTTTCCAAAGTATTTTCAGTGTATACAGAGATAACCAGAAAACTCTGGAATAGGATGTCGATACAACTTGAAATAGTCCATAGTGAGGCATAGCAATTATGAAATGTAAATAGTGGGCCTATTTACTTAATAAGTCATTTAATAACTTACTAGTACAGCTATTTGCTTTGTAACAGCATCAAATGCAATTCAGTATTGCTTTAATATCGTCTTCCTTATCTACAATATTCATGTTATCTCTTTATCACTGTATCTTATTTAACTTGATCAAGAGCTCAATAGCATGAGAACCGCTGAACCAAATATAAACGTTTTTATGTCAAATCCCTTAAAGTAGGTTTTGTCTGCTAAAGAATAATTTTATTGGTAATATATTCTTAATTTTTTTATCGGAAAAAAAATTAGAAATTATCAAAATTCAAATATGTTAAAAAATTTAGTTTTTATTGGACCAGAAAATACACAAAAACTTTGATGTCTAATTCATACTTGATCAGACAAAGCTTTAAAGGGTACCGTTGTAGATTGGGCATTGCCATCTTTGCATGGAGGGTCACTTCAATTTACGCTTACAATCCCTTTACCTTTAGATTTGTTTAGATTTCAAGAACCTGACTGAAGAATGCCATAATCATGTAGTTGGTGATGTGAGAGATACTCCTGAAAGGAAACCGTCAGTCAGGTACAGTTGGTGCCCCACGAAACATGACAGTTGGTGAATAGTTAAAATGTCTGCTTCCATAATATGTCAAGTTGTTTGTTGCCAAAGAGAATAATAATAAATATTTATGGCATCCATATTGATTTCTAAGTAAAATATATTTGAGTAAAGTTTGTTTAAACTAAATAAACTGCAAAAAGTCTTAAATATCTAATACAGCATATGGAAGAAGACATTTAAAATTATTCACCAACTGTCATGTTTCGTGAGGCACCCTGTAGCTCAAGTTTAGTTAAACTGAAGTCAAGATTGTGTTATTGTATATTAGCTCAAGTGCCCGGTGTTTTTAAAATCAAAATTTGAAGAAAACAAAATAGATTTTGAAACAATTAGATTGTTGAAAAAGAAAATGTCGAAATTTTTTAACCTATACATATAAATAAATAAATAATTTATATTCCCCAAAAGTTAGGTATGTTTGCGTGGAGTGAGAAAAACATTTTTATTGTTTATTATATTTCACTGAATTGAAAAAAAATAAATTAATTTTTGCAAATTAAATTTTGCCTCTTGTGACCATTTTTATTACTTCAATTTATAAAAAAATATATATAAAATTCGCTCTATTTAAAAAGTATTTTGTATATTTTAGTCCACGTGGTGACAGAGGAAGCCGACCTTACTCAAGGTTAGAATCAATATCGTCTTCATTTCATATGATATTCAAATGTTTAACGTAAAAAGAAAGAAAAATGTTTGAATTCATCAATGTTTTAATAATTGTTATTATATTTTTTTATTTCAATATTTGATTTTTATCATTGAAATAATATTAAAATAAGTTTTTCAAATATTTAAAATTTCTTTTATGTTATGAAAGCTTATGTCCTCAAGATGTTTTGTTGAAAATAGATAAAAGGAACAGAGAGATGCACAATTTTAGTTGAAAACCTTTGTTTGTTTGTTTGTGTTTGTGACTCCAGGGTACTTTAAGTAGAAGTTTAGCAGAGTTCTCTGGTTTTTATAATTTTCTATATCTCCATCCAGGTTTTTTCATATAAAGATTTGAAAAGCTTTAGGTGTGGAGTATCTTAGATGTTATTTGGTAGCTGGTTCCAGGTTTCGACTACACGGTTACTGAGGAATTTGTTCCTTATTTCTAAGTTCGATCTTTTTGGTTGGATATTAAGATAAAATGCTGATTGTCTGGTTGTGATGGTCTTGTTGGGTTAACCAACTGGAACCAGGTGTTTAGCTTGACATTTTTTTTGCCATGGATTGGATGCCTATAGTTCAAGAAGCTTAGATGTGGTTCCTGACAATCCTGAGATCATATTAATTGCGTTTTGTTTGGAACTTTGAACCACCTCTCAAAAACTGACTTTTTTTGTGTAACCAAAAAAGGTTCAATTTTTGTGGGGAATGGGACACCGTGAGTTTGCCAAATTTCTACTTAATAGAAAAAGATAAATTCCATGTTCCTCTAGAATTGTACTTGGTCTTTTTTCATAATTCTTGTTTTGAAATGTTGCAAAAATATGAATAAAAATATGAATATTTTCTTCCTTTCTAGAATCAAGTTTGCTCTTTTAATTATTTATTAAATAACTGGAATTGGTTTAAGTACTTTCCCTTTTCGAAATATTCAATTAGTCGATTACTTTAAACTAATTCCTTATTCCCTATGCTTTTCCTTATTCCAGGGATTTTGAAATTAAATTTAAAAATATTAGAAATTTCACGAAGCACTAGAACTATGATTAAACCTTTTGAAAAGTTTGAGGGAGTTATCGTCATTTATCAATTAACAAAGAATTAAGAAAATCAGTCCAATTAGTTTTCTTGTAAGCCTTAGACAACAGAAATCTAATTATCTAGAAACTAACGATGAAAAAACAAATTTTAAAGTTAAATTTAGGATATAGTTATAGCTATAGTTTTCTAGATACTGTTCTAGATAGAGTTCTAGATATAGTTTTATATACAGTTCTAGATATAGTTTTAGATACTGTTCTAGATAAAGTTCTAGTTATAGTTCTAGATACAGTTATAGATACAGTTCTAGATATAGTTCTAGATATTCTAGATATAGTTATAGACACAGTTCTAGATATAGTTCTAGATATAGTTTTAGATATAGTTCTAGATATAGTTTTAGATATAGTTCTAGATATAGTTCTAGATATAGTTCTAGATATAGTTCTAATTAAAATTTAAAATATAGTTCTATATGTGCGCCCGCCCCCTCCCCCCTCTACAGAATATTTATATATCCTAGATCTGGTTCTCGATGTGCGTCCCCCCACAGATCGATGTCTAGAGAGGACCAGTTACACAGAAAACTAAACGAGGTGATTGTTAAGTTAATGATGGTTAATAATGATATGAGTGACCCTCCATTGATCGATGTCCGATTCACAACTATACCATTTAAAGTATTGTTTGATGAATTAGATATCCATTTTTTGTTTTTAGATAACTGATAATTTTTATTTGTGGTTTTACATTTAAAGTTACATGGCATTTCCTGCTTTAGGAAAAATGGAAGCATTATCAGAAAAAAAATCCAATCTAAAAAAAACATATGTTTCCATTTATCAGTTGAAGTTTTTACGTGTACCGTTGTTAATCGGGTATTCCTTTCTTGTAAACAGAAGATCACTTGAATTTAAGTATGCAGTCCCTTTTGTCCCTTTTTTTTGGTCCAGGAAAGGTAAAATTTAAAAAACCTCAAGAAATTTTGTTATTTCGAAATTTTTAAAATCCAACTCAATAAAAACAGATTAATTTCATAATAGTGGAGGAAAAAAATCTGGAATATACCTGGAAAAAAACACGGGGCCCTAAAGCCTAGTGTAAACAGTTTGATAAGTGGTTTCGTACAATAAATCCAATCAAAAATATTCTAGAAACGTTTTTTATAAAATGTAATAAGAAGATCTGTTTTTTGCTAAGATTGACCCGGACAGAATTGCCATGCCTCCGCCTCAAAGTCCCATCAGTCCAGTACCTCAGAGTCCGATGGGAACAATGTGAGTAGTATATTCATCAATTCATTAGTTATGTTGGATCAATGTTGAATTGGTGTTTTTTTATTGATTTTAATAACACTGATAGGAACAACTAATTATATTTTACTTGGTTGATATTGCAATGCCCCGTAGTATTTCTGTTTTCCCCTTTTAAAGTTTAAACTAGGGTTTCCAGCGAAAAAGAAAAATCATTTCGCGAAAAAAGTTTTAGAGACTATTCTGCTTCATTTTCGCATTTCGTTCTCTCGGGAAAAATGCAAAAATTTTCCCTTTTTCACAAAATTGCAAAGTGTGAACGAAAATTTTTGCATTTATTCGCAAAACGTTTCGTTCAATGGAAACCCTCGTTTAAACCCCCATGTATTTATATAGTTTTTATCTAGGTAGCCCTCCCCCCTCCCCGTTTGATTTGACCCCAGCATAATAATATGCACGTTGTTTAAATTACTACTTATCCACCTTTCAACCAACATTACTGACCCATGATTCCCTTCACAGGTGGTTGCGATGCTAAGGTATTGAATCCCTGATTGCTACCATGAAATGCATATGCTTTAGGACCAAACAATGTAATATTCCCTTCTATATTTATTGCATCCCTATTGCCTCTCTGTAATGAAGAGATACATGGTTATTAACACTCTTGTATTTGATTGAATGATTAATATTAGATTTTTCGATTGATTGATTGTTTGTAAATTGTTAACTCCTTGTATCAAATTTCTCACAAAAGCCCTTAGCAGCTTCATTTGCAAATTATTAATTCTTAATGTATAGTCATTGTGGGATTGCGATGTTGTCATAATGCCTTCACTAAAAGTCTGATTGATTGATTGATGATTGTTTGACTGATTGATATAGACGAAGACGACGAAGCGAAGGCCGACGAAGCCTGCAGGGTGATGAACTAGATGCTTCAGATCTTTCAGTCAGAGTTCCAGCTTTCGGTGAGTTAGTTCACTACATTTTAACTTTACGAACAGGGCTCTTTTATGCTCAGTATATACTAGTACTTCAATGTACTGTACACTGTACAGCTAGTAGAAGTACATCACAATTACATGTTAAATCTCTTGTTAAGTTAAAAAAAATTGTTCGCGAAAAATGAAAGGGGGTATAGGCTGATGTGGATTGAATTCGATATCGATCTATTAGTTGCGTCTATAAGGAGAAATGTTTGAAAACGTCCTAAACCTAAAGAGTGTAGTCAAGCGCGTAGTGCAGGTTTAGCCTATGGGGGGTGCACTTTTTTGTGCACCCCCCTAAAAAACTGGTATTAAGAAAAAAATATTGTAAATAAGATTTAGGTACAAGAACGAATTTGAGAAATAATCATAAAATAGACAAATTGTGACATTGTCGATCAATAAGAAAAGTAAAAATCTGAATATATATGTAGGTTTACTGTATAATAAATTAGAGCCTGCCTCTGGCTCTAGGGGGGGCTTGGGGTGCATGTCTAGGGGGGGCACAGGAGTACCGACCCGCCCCCACTACGCGCCTGATTGTAGTGTCAATTCACAGAGTTGCATTATTCCACTCAAATCAAAAATTTAAAATTAATCATTTAGATATTACAACCTGTATATTTAGATATTACAACCTGTATATTTAGATATTACAACCTGTATATTTAGATATTACAACCTGTATATTTAGATATTTAGATATTACAACCTGTATATTTAGATATTACAACCTGTATATTTAGATATTACAACCTGTATATTTAGATATTACAACCTGTATATTTAGTTATTACAACCTGTATATGTCGATTTAAATGCAATACAAATTCGTAAAAAGTGGATATTTCATAATATTTGTTATTTGTACTATGTACTTTATTTGTACTATGTACTATATTTGTACTATGTACTATATTTTTACTTTAAACTACGAATATTATGAAATATAAACTTTTCTATGATTACATTGAATTGAATTCGACATATTCTCTGAATAATTTTCATTCATGTAAAAAAAATTGGAGATTTTTTCACCAAACTCATACAGTTTTCAATAATTTTCAACTATATAAACCCGGCCATTTGAGACGATTATGATTTTTATGAAAAATGCATTTTAAATGCATCTATTAGAATTCCAAGTGAAATACAGTTTTGCTTCTTTAAAACGGTTTCTTACCCCTGCTGACAAGCTTATCAGAGGCGCATTCAGGGGGGGCTATGGGGGCTAAGCCCCCCCTGGACCAGTGAAATCTTGATTTCAGGGTGTTTCAGGCCCCAACGGGTGCTGAGCCCCCCTCCCTGGAAAGAGAAAAAAAATTAAGCCCCCCTTGGACAAATTCCTGAGGCTTATGATAGTTTCCAGTGGGGGGGGGAGGTAAATAATTGAACAGTTATGAATTTTTATCCCCGCCCCCCCCCCCCCCTTCCTGGAAGTTTTACAGTGAAATTGGTCAATTTTATGTCAAAATTTGGATTGGAAAAATAGAAATGTCAAAATATTTGCATCTAATTATCAATAAAATATTGTTGAAATTAAGGTAAAAAACTCAGTATATATATATAAAAATTTCCTTTTTCAAGCTCGCAGCTGGAGTGGGGTAGATTGTAAGTATTTACTTATCAAATGCTTCATTTTTATCATTTACTTTTATTCATTACCAACATTTCTATTATGATATTATTATTGTTATCATTAGGATTATTATAATTATTATTATTATTATTATTATTATTATTATTATTATTATTATTATTATTATTATTATTATTATCATTAGAATTATTAGAATTATTATTTTTATTATGATTACGATAAGTGAATTTTTAGGTAATTTACCATGGAGAGAGCGAGTAAAGAAAAGTATAGAATGCTTTGAGAGTGAACGAGAAGAACAGAAACATCAACAACAAGCTATAGGTAGAATTTTAAACCATAAAAAAACTACCTATGGGTGAAACTTTTGTATGTTGTAGCGCTTCTCTTCAGCAATTGACCTCGAAAATAAAAACCTATACAGAGAGGGTTAATTACGCAAAAAATTCCGACAAGTTTTTCATTCCTGAGGGATCCAATGTCTGAGGTTGAACACTAACAGTCAACAGCCATTATATTTAAACATTTTGCCCTTTGAATTTATACAACTTGGTTTTGGATGGGTTAAAGCTCTTTGAAGTATTTTTAACTTTCAGACTTTTTCTCCCCTAAAAAAGAAACATTCATGAATACAGTAATAAGTTCTTTAGTAACATGTGCATCGTGCATTCTGCAATATGCGCACATTTTTATAGTTCATAAATAACGATTAATGGGTACATGATTGACGATTGTTCAATGTTCATATTTAAAAATGTGTTCCGATTTCCTTTTTTTTAAGGCCGAGTTTTAGACCAAACTATGCCTGAGGATAGAATACATATTAAAGCTAGGCTGGTCAAATTCTCCTGGCAACGAGGGGTCAAGATAGGTAAAATATATAATATTTATATATGTATATATATATATATATTTATATGTTAGCTAAAGCTGGCCAAACGACTACACCAAATGGGTTGATATTTTTTGAAGGAACCCATGGGTGCCCAGGTGGTAACTTAGGTTTCTAAAAAAAAGAATTTTTTTTTTTTTGTCTTAAAATTTTTTTTAATTCCACTGGCAATGCCTGGAATCTCTGCTAGCATTTAAATATATCCGAGATTTGAGAGGTATTTTTTTTTAAATATTTTATTTCCCTCAATAGCATTATATCATGTTTTCCCCTTTCAAAAAATTGCCTAACAATCAAATATTCAGAACTTACCAATCACTGAAAATGATAATTTAGAATAAAAAAATTATGTTAATTGAGTCTGAACAATTGTTGGTTTGTATTTTTTTATTTTCTGAAATTGAAATAAAACAAGAAACCTAAAACATTGTATAATCAATATAAGGCCAAATTGGAGATGCGCCTCAAACATGTTTGGTTCAAACTGTTTGGTTTGAAATAGTTTTCAGTGTTTCGAGATTTGAGCTGGCGCTCAATTGGAACCAGTTTTTGGCAGTATAGCAACGCAGTTTAAAGTCTTGTAATTTCAGCCTATGGATGGGATAATGATAAAATTTCAGCGTAGTTTCTTAGGTCTAATCATCATTCTAGTTCTATCAAGGGAGTATTCAGCTCCATGGAAACCAGTCCAGAATATTCCTGTCAAATAAAACCATTATTGTAAATCAATTCTGGTATTGAAAACGGGTTGGAACTTTTCTTCCCTGAAATGCCTGGTTTTAACAAAGATTTAAATATTATCCTTTTCAGAAAAGAATACCATTCAAATTTATAAGAAGAATATTTCTCATGAAAGATAATCTGTAATTTTGATTTTCAAAACAATTTCTATAATTTTCACTGGGTTTTGACCAAACGTTTTGCTAACAATGGCATGTCTAGTTTTGTTATCAAACAGATTAGCAGTACATTATACTTAAATGTTTGTATAAAACTTGTATAGAATGAAGTTCTGTATATTTCTCTAATTTTATTAAAAGGTTTTTGAGTAACAGCATTTTTTCTTGGAAATAAAAGTTAAGCTCCCTGTTCAAACAGAATATTTTAATATTGTATTTTCGTTTTAATGAAAAATGTTAATAAAACAACTTTTTTATATAGTTTATACCTTCTAAGCTGAAGTTTTCAAAGGTTTTTTGTTTAATTAAGTTTTATAATTTCATTCATTGAAGAAGTCTTTTCAAGTTTTTAATGTTAATTAAAAATGTAAGAATTAAAAAAAAATTATTTAATATATTTAATGTTAACCTGATGCTTCACTTTTTGAAGATTCTTGCTCTGCTAGGTATCTGAAATTTGGAAACTATGAATATTAAAGTTGAATTGTTTTTTTATCTATCCCTTAACAGATTGTTTATGTAACTTCAAGTGATCCTTGATCCATTTATTTTCAGTTACATGTCTGATTCATGAAGGTACCAATCAAACCTTAATTAAGTATCAGTTACAGAGATGTCACAGTTTACTCTGCGCTATAATTTACCCATGATTGTTGGTGCGGAACAGGTATATGCAGGATTCTGCTCCAAATGTGAAAATTCGTGCAAGGAAGTGAAAAAATGCACAATTTTTGGTTGAAGAAAATATTGGTGCACAATTGACTGTCACTCTAACATTAGATTCAATATTTTGCAAACTTTCAAAGAATGGTCTCCCTAAGATTATAATACCTTCCGTTAAGATTAGAGCCTGTATTAGGACAGCGTGATGTTGGAAACCACCAGCCTCCAATCTAGATTAACAGTTTTTTTGCCAGATTCTTGTCTAATATCTGACTCATATTAAACCTTTGAGTTTGCACAACACAATTTATTGTGGATGAGAGACACACTTCTCTGGGACTGTCAGCTTTTCTTATGTTATATATATGTTCTTATGTCTTTATATCTGTTACAGGAATCCATATTATAATAATGTGTTGGGAATTAAAAAGACATTAAATCTGTTAGTAGGAATTTGAAAAAGTCCCCAAAACCATTAAAAAGAAGGTTTATACCAAATGTTTATTTCTCTGCTTGCTTCTGATTACTTGAAGGTTACGTAAAATTGGGTTTTGGACAACTTTTTGTGGCACTAAGTTAACTGAATTGAGTTTGTCTATTATAAGGTTATGTTACTTTTTTAATATTTTTTTTAAACTAAGTTTTTTTACTTTTCAAGTGTCTTCTCACTGTCTTAAAATTCTAATTTCTCTTTCATTGGCTTTTCTTAATAATAATAAGGAGATTAATGAAGCCATTAAACTAACCTCTTGCATTTCATCCTCATTGCACTGCTGATCAACTGCTGATTGTGGGAATCCTATGTTGAAATTCTCACCCTGACTAGCAGTCAATGAGTCTCCTAAATTGTTTCCTGTTCATAATTTGAACAAATTTTGAACTCTATTTTCCATGAAATGGACTTGAAGACCCTTATTAACTAATTTATTCATTAGTGCTCATCCCTGGGCTATTATTAGACTAAGATGGGGTTAGAGAAGGAATAAAAAATAAAAGTGACTGCAGTAGCATTGGATTCTTCCATACTTGATAAGAGAGCAAGTTTGGGAATAACAAGATCAATTTATTCTGCAGTTCCATATTGTTCATGATTCAATTGCAGAAAATGGTAAAAGCTTTTTGAAATAGATAGCAGATACCCCTGGATGTTAAATTTATTCAATTATTGAATATACCTGCTGTTCCAGAATATCCACCTAGAAGAGTTATTTGATACCCCTGGGATCTACCAGAAATGGCAAAAAGACTGTAACTGAAGAAAAAAAAACTTTCTTGTTCAAATACCAAAAATGTGAGAATTTAGTCAAATTAACTCAAAACAGAAATCAATAAGATAATATAAAAAAATATTATTATATTCCTACCTAGCTACAGCAGTCTTATTTTTAAAATCTGTGATCTCAATCCTTAGTTCAAATATATCCTCAGACTCTGCTGTCAAGAAATGTAATCTAAAATATTTATATTTTTATTTAATGATATTAGATATTTATGATGTTTCCAAATTTGTTTCATTTGGTTAATAATTGGTTCAAGATAATAATGGCCCATTTTCTTCTTAAGTTATTAATCATCTTTAACTATAAATTTCAAATAATAAATTTATTTTTCAAATGTAGCACACAACCAAAGAGATAATATTTAGGAACTTTGCATTTTAATGGTTACCTATCAAGCCCAATCCAGTATTCACTTGCAACATTTCCAAATCCCATTCTAGGACAATCCAGAGCTGGGAACTTTTAAATGAGACAGATGAATCTTGGTGAATTTAATCCATAAGCAAATCAGTAGATCCTCAAATCTTTTGGTTTGACTTGCTCTTTTTTTATTATTTCTGTCCATTCAAAAGTTCCTATGGTAGCTAAGTTTTGATAATTGAATATATATTAAATATTTATATATTTGTCTGTCTGTTTGTATCCAATAACTGTCAAAACAGCTAAACTGATCTGGCCCAAATTTTGTATGGGACATCATGTGACCCCAGCTAGGGTTTATGGATGATCAAAATTTAAAACTTTGCCTCCAACAAAATTTGATTTACTATATTTTCAGAAAGAAAATATTCACAATTGAAATATATGCAAGGCGTCTTTAAAACTCTATTTTTTTACCTCATACCACAAATTAACTTCAGAATGGTAAAAATCAATTGGACTAGTATAATAGATATATATACCTGTAGTCATCAATATCTTTTCTATGGAAATCAATATAGCCTCCATTCCTTTGCTGAATAACCTTCAGAATATTACATTTGATTACTGATTAAAATCATAATTTTTTTGTCATGGAAAATGATGCAATTAATCTATTTGAAGCAGTTCCAGAGATTGTCCTTCTTAGCACATCCTAAGAAAGATTGTTCTGACTAATAATTGCACATTTTTGCCTCATTTTTGGTTTTACTTTGGCGTCTTCCTTTTTTATCTTTAACTAATCAATATAATGATTTGATTACCGTCCAGCCGCCATCCAAATCAGCATAACAATATACAAAGATTGGGCTAGAGGTCCTGTCAGGTTGAATCTTGTGTATTCCAGATATCCTATAAAACGTTTTATTTTTGTTGCCATTTTTCTTGTAGAAAAATTAAACTCATTGTTTTTAACACAAAAAAGTATGTTTTTTCAATCTACTTACCCTATATCTGTGCAATCTCTTGGGAGATGATATTCTCTGCTGTCCTTCAAAGATCCCTTAATTATTCAAATCAAATTAAATTTTAAAATCTTTTTTAAAGTACTTGTAAGAAATAATTACTCTGTATTGTGTTGTTAAGCTCTCCAACATGTAGGTTACATATCTCAAATCATCTTTGTTGGCTGAGTTATCATACTCATCTTGACTTCTAAACAGATAAGTTCTAATGAGAACATGGTTTGGGGTGAAAATTTCAGGATCAACATGGTTTGAGATGTTTCTAATAATTGGTCTAAATTGACACTTAAAAGTTAGAATTTTTTAAAGTTAATAGGTAAAAGATATTACCTTTGACCAGTTCTTACTCTCTGGTTAGAGTTGTCAACTTTATTATTCAAGGAGACTACACTGTAAAACACAAAGGGTTCAAATGTGATATTCGGAAATCATTTCCAGGATTTGCAACAAAAAAAAAACAGCATTGGTTTTCATTGAGAAAATGATTTAATCAGCAGAATGTTATTTTGATGTGTTCAAACTCATTCTCAAATGAAGAATCAGAATGTAATCAGGATTTCAAATATCTCAGTGATACACATAATGGTTTATTTTTCAGCAACCAGGAAATGATTCCCAAATGTCACACTGGTAATGTGTGAACCTGAAAATCATTCAAACATGGATAGTAAGTAAGTAAGTAGAAGAAGTGTATTGACTTCATTAATTCATATATTTCTTAAAGAAGTTATTAAACGTTGTTGATTCCCAAATGTCACACTGGAAATGTGTGAACCTGAAAATCATTCAAACATGGATAGTAAGTAAGTAGAAGAAGTGTATTGACTTGATTAAGTCATATATTTATTAAAGAAGTTATTAAATGTGGTTGATTCCCAAATGTCACACTGGAAATGTGTGAACCTGGAAATCATTCAAAAATGGATAGTAAGTAAGTAGAAGAAGTGTATAGACTTGATTAAGTCATATATTTCTTAAAGAAGTTATTAAATGTGGTTGATTCTAGTGAATTGCTAGTCTTATTACCTGGTCTGTAATGCTTCAATTGTTGAACTAAAGTTCTGAAGCATTGCTTGAAGTTGTTGAAGCGTAGAAGATAATTGTCTTGAATCCTTGGAACCTCCCCCTCCTCCTCTACCTTGGGTTTCCAGTAATTTTAGAACATTATTTGGTGAAAACTTGCACCGGCTTGTTTATTCCTTTTAAATACTGGTTTGCTTATCATATGCAAATTAAGATGGTGTGCAAGAAGTTTCATCAATTATAAGTTTGTGCAAAATTTTCAGGCAGTGTGTTTATAAAATTTGATTTAATGTGTAAACCTTTATGCAAGTTAGACATGGAAGATACATATTTATGCAATATTTTACAATAAACATGCAATTAAACTTAGCCAATGAGTAGTGTAAACTTGTTTTTGTGCCATATCGCCCTCCTCCACAGGTAGAGAGATGAAATCATTTTAATATTTTAAATAAAAAGGTAAGTTACCACATTGTCTTGAGTCCACAGAATTAGATACTAAATCATAAACTCCTGAATATCCTTTCTTCATGAAATCCAAATCTTTTTTCAATGTCTCCAATTGAAGTCCAAACCCACTTATCTAAAGCAGTTCATTTGTTCCTAATTACAGTCTTTATGTGGCAGTTGTTTAAACAAAGTTGTTGCAGTGAGTTATCCTACAATTCATTTGAGTAATAATTAATTCTACTTACATCATAATCTAGGGACTCCATCTTGGAAAACATAATGTCTAATTGCCTTTTCAACTCTGAACTTTCCAAAGAGCTCTCTGAATCCTAAAATATATGTAAAGTTTTGCTTTTAATTTTTTTTGTATCATAATATTTTTTTACTTTTTTATTGATTTTACTTCTTGATAACCCCATACTTTGTTTAAACTTTTGGTTTTTATAATTTTATTATTTGATACTGACTGGTTTAAGATATTTGTATTATATGAAAAAAATGCTATTTATGCTTTATTTGTGATACACTCTGTAAAAACTATCATTAATTGATAATTAAATACTGTTAATGAAAGATGATTTAATATAGATAAAGAATTAAGTAACAAATGATAATGAAGACTGATAAAACAATAAAGAAACAAATTAGTAATTAAATACACAAAAGTTGCCAATCGTTTATCTTTTTAGTTTTACCTTATTATTAATAGACGAGTCGAGGATATTTAGCTTCATTAAGATCATCTTTACATTGGTTTCAACATCAATTAATCTAATTATTATATTATCTAATTAGACAACCATTGTTGGATCATTCTACGGTCGGAAATTGCAGGATTAAATGTGTTTAAATTAACCAAATTATGTCAATTTGTGCACAAAAATGTTATGCAATTTGTACACAAAAAATGTGCAGTATTAGCATTAAAAAAATGCAAAAAATTATAAAAGGCATTTTATTATTTTTAAGTTAAATTATTAGCAAATTTGAGTTCAATGATACTTTGACTTACTTTGGTCCTTTTGGTATTCTTCATTTTCTTTGACAAGGACTTGGTAAATTTTTAACTTCAGTCTCAGCAATAATTTAACTACTAGTTTGACCTGTCTGAGACCCCATGAAGTTGGGATACACTCTGCTGAAGAAGTCGAATAGAGTTAGTGTCCTAAATATCAATTAATATGTAATGTAATTCAAAACAATGTTCTACAAGGAAGTTTAAAAAATATCAAATAAAGAGATTAGTTTGTGACATGTAATGACATGACATGACATGACATGACATGACATGACATGACATGACATGACATGACATTTTTGTTCAGGTTATGGTAACATAAATTATTATAATTCTTAACAATGTTTTTTTCAGAAATTTGATTTTATGGGATACATTTTTATGCTTGTTATAGTACATGACATTACATGATATAAAATGACGTGAAATGACATGACATGACATGACATGACATGACATGACATGACATGACATGACATGACATGACATGACATGACAATATAAGCTTGTTTTTCTGAAATGTTGTTATTATCAATGGATTATTTCCTTTACACCATGATGTTTTCCTAGCAACCCTATCTGAATAAATGAGTTACCGAAGGGATCTGTCCATATTGAGATGTGACCCCATCTATTATAATGATTATAAATACTAATCTAATCATAACTGAATGCTAGTAGAACTAGAACTAAATGTTTAATGTCTCAATCACATGGTGCTGTGCACTTCACAAACTTTATATATTCTGAATAGTAAACTATTCTCCCTTACCAGTTCTTAACATTAATGGGACAGTTCAAATAATTTGGGTTGCTTCTCCGTTTAAAGGGACTAAACGCGTAATTTCTAATGACAAAAATTCTCTTTTTAAAATGAAAATTCAGTCTTCTTATTAATTCCACAGGTTTTTGGGCCTCACTGAATTGTGTTTTTCAGGTCAAGGACACTTTGGTAAAGTGTACACTGCTATTAACAATGAGACTGGTGATATAATGGCGATGAAAGAAATACCTCTCCAACCCAATGATCACAAAACTTTAAAGTAAGTTGTTTTAAACAATTGATTGAATGCTTTCCATTGCATTTCATGGCAGTGTTATAAAATTAACATGAAACTTCATTAGCGAACAGAAAACCCGTTAATTTCAAATTTGAATTCACGAAATGAGCTGTTGATTAAAAAATTAATAATTTACAAAAAAAAGTTATTATGGTTTAAGATGCATGAAAGACATGAACAAATATTTGTGTTTATAATGTGCAAGCTTCGACCTTATCGAACATACCATCCGTTAACGATGTAGGCAGTTAACGAATATTTTGTATCTACTAAGCGTTAACGATATTGTTAATTTTTATTTTAAAGCTTGTTAACCCAAAGTTAGATGCTTCCGTTTTCTGTAATTTGAATTCAATGGCATTTTGTTTAAATTTTAATGTTTAACTTACAAATTTAATTTTTTAAATTTGCTCATTTAAAATTAACCCGCAGACATAAAAGTATTAGAGTAGAAGCAGAATATTTATGTTTAATTGGTCAAAATGTTATCAAAAGTCAGGGATTGCAGGGAATAGTTCCAAACCCTTAAATCTGCGTGAGTTCAGCGCTGGATCTATTTTCCCAAATGTTTTGATTTGAATGATTTGAATGTATTGTGTTTGTGTTCAGAAGTGTAGCTGATGAGTTAAGAATATTTGAATCCATTCATCATCCTAACCTTGTAAACCATTTTGGAGTAGAGATACACAGGTAAAAGCTTAAAGGGAGTGTTTTCGAAATTTAAGTGATCCTCCATTTTCAGAGTGCCACGTTTGAAAAGTGCTTAATTCTGTATGTTCCCATTGTTTTTAAAGCAAGAAATTCCAAGTTACTTTTGTACAGAACCCATAATAACCCCACCCCAAAATAATCATTTCTAACGACGAAGCTATTTCTATCATTCAGTTCTTGATGATACAGTCGTCGTCGTCGACGTATTTATCACTTCAATGAAGACGACTTTTGATTTTGATTTTTGATTTCTACTTAGCTTTCAAACAGCATGGATTCACATAATCATGGAAACAAAGAGAAGCTGTAAATTAACTGCTTCTCTTTGTTTACTTGTAAACTTATAATTTGAAAAAACCCTGTTAGAAATCAAAACTTAAATAAAAAAGTCGTCTTCATTGTATTGCTATAAACGCCGACCACTGCGTCCAAATTTTAGAAGATTCATTAAACGTTTGTAGACCAATGAATACAAAATACAGAAATCGTACTGAAGATTAGACCCATTTAACCTTTACTAGCTATTCTCTTTGTGTACATCGTAACACCAAACCAAAAAGTTCACGGATTTTAACAATCAAATTTTGTGGATTTTCAAAATTTTCAAAAATTAAATTAAAATCGAATTTTGATGGAGACAAATGTTTGAAATTTTGATCATTCATAAACCTTACCTGGGGCCACGTGAGGTCACACACAAATTTGGGCCTGATCGGTTCAGCCGTTTTGACGTTTATTGGATACAAACAGACAGACAGACAAGATAAATTTATATATAGACCGTTATTACTTAGTTGATAATAAAGGAAGCTACTGGTGAAATATTTGCTTTAAAACAACATCTAATACATAAAGATGTCTCTAATGTTATCTTCCTTATCAACAATCAACAGTATTAGAGGTCTTACTGTAATTTGCATGTTTCTTAATTTTTATCTCAGTTTTACCATTTTCGATAGACATAAGAGAACTTTGTACTTCAGTCGCATATTTGTTCATGTTAAAATATAATTTTCTATTTGTCAAGGGAAGAGATGTTGATATTCATGGAGTACTGTCCTGAAGGTACTTTAGAGGCACTCTGCAGCAGTACAGAGGCAGGCCTTGAGGAGTCTTTGGTTAGACGGTATACAGGCCAGCTCCTACAGGTACAGTACACTGGCCAGCTCCTACAGATACAGTGCACAGACCAGCTCTTACAGTTACAGTACACAGACCAGCTCTTACAGGTGCAGTACACAGACCAGCTCTTACAGGTACAGTACACAGACCAGCTATTACAGGTGCAGTACACAGACCAGCTCCTACAGGTACAGTGCACAGGCCAGCCCCTACAGGTACAGTACACAGGCCAGCTCCTACAGGTACAGTACACAGGCCAGCTACTGCAGGTACAGTACACAGACCAGCTCCTGCAGGTATAGTACACAGGCCAGCTCCTGCAGGTACAGTACACAGACCAGCTCTTACAGGTGCAGTACACAGGCCAGCTACTGCAGGTAGAGTACACAGACCAGCTCCTTTAGGTACAGTACACAGGCCAGCTGGTAAAGGTACAGTACACTGGCCAGTGCCTGCAGGTACAGTACACAGAACAGCTCTTACAGGTGCAGTACACAGGCCAGATACTACAGGTACAGTACACAGACCAGCTCCTGCAGGTACAGTACACAGGCCAGCTCCTGCAGGTACAGTACACAAGCCAGCTCTTACAGGTACATTACACTAGACCAGCTACTGCAGGTACAGTACACAAACCAGCTCCTGCAGGTACAGTACACAGGCCAGCTCCTACAGGTACAGTACACAGCCGAGCTTCTACAGGTACAGTACACAGACCAGCTTCTACAGGTACAGTACACAGACCAGCTCCTACAGTTACAGTACACAGAACAGCTCCTGCAGGTACAGTACATAGGCCAGCTACAATAGGTACATTAGGCCCCAAGTTTTGCTACATATACAGTTGGTATGATGAATCTATAACATTTTTTTTCAAAAACACCAGCACCTGAAAGAAAGCTACGAAGGCGACATTAAAAAGAACGTTTTGTTTTAATATGTTTTTATTCAGGCAGTGGCTTGTCTGCATGAGAACGGAATAGTGCACAGAGATATTAAAGGAGCAAATATATTTCTCACAGATGATATGAGGGTAAGATATATGTAAAGGTACTGTCCTCCATGTTATTTCAACCAAAGGGCATGTTCGAATCCCAACCTTTCGTCGAAGCGAATAATCTTTTCTTTGATCTGAAAATTGATAATTGTTGATTGTTGATTTAAAACTGAAGACTACCAGTGTGGGTTATATATACCAATTTATGAATTTAAGGTTGCTAAAAACTACCGTAAACAATAATAATAAAAGTTGCGGCCAATATTTTTTTAATGTCTTTGTTATTAATAATTTAACTATTTTTTTTATTTAGAACTTAAAGCTTGGAGATTTTGGTTGTGCTGTTAAAATTAAGGCACACACTACTATGCCTGGAGAACTTCAGGGGTTTGTTGGTACACAGGCATTTATGGCTCCAGAGGTAACTGACAGGCGTTACAACTTTTCGAAATCGTGCATTTATCTTCATCTTATGCAATGCCACACTGATTGATTTTATTCGTGTTCAATATCCCGTGGTGTTCATACCCTGCAGAGATAACTTTATTGGAGGAATTAAGTATTTCTTCTCAAATTTGAAAGTGCCAACAATCAAATCGATACTCCACACAAAAGTTTAGTTCTTTATTCAATTTAACATTAACATTTTTATTTATGAATTTTAAATACTAACAAGTATAGATATTAGTAGTTCTTCCAATCTATATAATAAAACAAGACATTCGTATATATATGTTCCCTATAGCCGGCTAAACGGCTGGACCGATTGGGCTGAAATTTTGTGTGGACACTCATGGGTGGCCGGGGGGTGTTAAATGCTAAAAAAGTTTGATTTTTTCCACGGGCAACGCTGGGTCCTTCAGCTAGTAATAATAAATTTGCTTCTTATTAGTTACAGTGAAAACCAATACAAATCTATTTTTTTTTATTTTGGTTAAAAATACTGTGAAAGGTTGTTATTTACAACTGAAATTTTAATAAAAAGCTAGAAGTAGTTAATCTGTAGATTAAGTTCATATTTTGTTTTAATCAGGTGTTCACCCGTAATATGAGCGAGGGGCATGGTCGGTCAGCGGACATCTGGTCACTAGGCTGTGTGGTCATAGAGATGGTGACCGGACTCCGGCCTTGGGCAGAGCTTGAGAGTAATTATCAAATTATGTTCAAGGTATCAATACATATAAAATTTTAATCTCGGAACCCCTGGACCGATTTGTCTCAAATTTTGATTGGGTAACTCGGGAGAACCACGGGAATGTTCTTAGTTTTAAGATTCTATGTCGAATGGGTCGACTTTTATAAGGAAAAATAGCTAAAATCGTAATTTATGACACGGGGTGGATAAACGGCGGGACTACTTGTGACTACCTTCAGCAACGCTGGGTCCCCAAGCTAGTAGATTTTATTTTCCTTTAAAAGCTTTAAATAATAAACCTAAATTTTTTGCCTTTTTTCTTCAGCAAATATTTTGTCGGCATTTAAATTTACATTTACAATGAAAAGGTATTAAAAGACAACTTCTGAAGTGAGACCTAACCGATATTCTGCTCCATAATGTTAGCATTATGACCCAATCCAAAACAAAATATAATGAACAAAACATCCAAACATTTAGGATTTAAAATAAATCTTTATTTTTTTATTTAAAGGTTGGAATGGGTCAAACTCCTGGTATTCCTTCCACACTGTCAGACGAAGGAAAGAATTTCTTGGCTCGGTGTTTTGTTCACGATCCTTTAAAGCGCGATACCGCTGAGGATTTGATAAATCACCATTTCACTAAAATCTACGAAGACGACGATGTTGCGTCAATGCCGCTGTTTGCTTCCGTTTCAGATATGAGTGAAATGCGCAAATCTCTTGTACGAAAAGACAGTGGAAAATACTGATGAAGAACCGACTCAGTTAATGATAGTAGTATTAGAGATAAATACCTCAGTTATGATTTAATCCTTTATAAAGAATCCTTTAATCCTGAAAAAATAAATAATTACAGATATCCTTGAAATTATATAAATCTATAAATTGGTGGGTTTTTTTTGGAGCAAATGTAATACTGTTCAATTCATCATGTATCTTATGTACCAAGGTTTCGATATGTATTTTGAATAAATAAACTCTGTAATAGTATTTCTTGTTCTTAAAAGCCCTGAAATAATAATAGGGTTTTCATAAAATTAGATATTCAGTATCTTGCATAAAATTTAAGATTTTAGAAATTAGATTACAATACACAATTTCTAGTAGAGTGCATGTTCAAAAATTGTGTGGTGTTTTTATAGAACTAAAGTAGAAAATACAATTTGCAATTACAATTCACAGTCACATGTAATAAATAGGTGTTGTCAGAATAAAATGCAATCGTTCTTGCTAATAACTTAGAAGCATTGGCGTCGTAAGACTAAACACCTTGGGTATCTGCTCAGCTAGAGTAAGTCCTCCTAGTTCAGTCCGAGCGCGTTTGGGCGCGCGGTCTCGTCTAGGTGAGGAGCAGGGAGATCAGAAAGGAGAGGGACCACCTGGTACCGCACAAGCAACAGGAACAGGTGCGCTTCCGGATCAGTCCTCTGGGGTTACGAGAAGAGACGAGGATCAGACTTGTATATGAAATAAACACGGAAAGGCCTTAAGGTCTTCGGTACATCAGTATCTGGAAAAAGGACACTGCTAGAGATATGACATGGTAAAGAAACATAGACAAGGACATAATAAAGATCACTAAGTATCAGACATATAGCGGTGCCATCCTGAAGGATTCCAGAGGAGATCAGGAGAGATAGTGCAGCCATGAACGGAACCTAGATATAGGTTGTGTGAATGGAGTGGCGCGCAGATAGGGGGGGTTATTAGGGGTAATTTATTCCTGCCCTAGAATCCTAGGGTTATAATTATCTTCTTCTAGAAACTTGATCTCCATTCTCCAGGTCCATGATTACAAAAAAAATGAATTTATGAAGAAACAAATTGTTGGCGCTTCGCGCATCATTAAATTCAATTAACATAATCAAAGTAGCACAGATAGGTTTTACCAAAATCGATTATTTAATGCAGTTAAGTAGTTGCACTGGGGTGAAGGTGGGTGGGAAGTATTTATCGAACTTCAATATTTTATCTCAAATTAGAAATAAAGCTCTTCTGTGGGGGGGGGGTATAGATTAAGAAACATGATAACTGCAAGGCGGTAAAGGAAGCCTTTTAATTGATAATGCCAGAAATGAATGGTAAATTGAAACAACCCCCATATGATATACATCATGAATGGGGTTGTATTGAATATTGTCTTGGGGGAGGGAGGGAACCCCCGGACACCATGAGCCTCCGCTGTGCAGACATGAGCCTCCTAGATTTGCTAGGCAGACTGATCCTCCGCTATGCAGTTAACGAGCCTCTGCTATAACAGCACAGTTCCCTTATAACTCTTGATTTTAATGTAAAATAGAATTTTTTTTCAGTTTTTTCAACATAGTTCTATAAAAAGTCTATCAAAAGATCAGAAGGATTTTAAATTATTATATATAGTAACTACTTATTACTAGAAAATGGTGTATAAAAGTTGAAACTTTTTTTACGAAAAAAGGAAACCATTTAAAGAATAGATTTGAAAGTAATTTATTCCTTATTCTATAATCTTTGATATAATTGATACCCTTTTCTGAAATTTTTATCAGGTTAAGATGATCAAAAATTTTACATTGACAAATAATCTAAATTTAAATAAATTTTCCAAAAAAGGCCTTGCTTATATCAAAGATTAAAACAAAATAAACTAAGTTCAATTAAGAAATGAATTTCCAAATAGCCTCCTTACTGCGTAAGAAATGTTTCATTGTAAAACATAAATCTTAATAACCACTTTATGAGTTACAAATCATGACAATCAATAAACAACATTAATCTAAGGTAAAATTCTTATGCTACTTTGTTGAAAAAAATTATGAAAATTCTATATTATATTTAAAAAATAAGGGTTATAAGGAAGCTGTGATGTATAGCGGAGGCTCGTTTACTGCATAGCGAAGGCTCATGGCGTCAGGGGGTCCCTCTTGGTGGGGGGGATAAGATATAAAAATCGGCTCGCTACGCGCGCATTTATAGAAATTTACCCCCCCCCCCCCCCCAAAGAGAAATCCTTAGCAACGCCACTGACTAAGTTATTAGCAATAATAAGTTTGGCACATAGATTATTCATTTTTAAGCACTCTCCAATGAAACCCTCTTTTTCCTCTGTCATTGTACTGCTGATCACTGCATTAGGGTGTAGGTACTGTCTAAAAGCGTCTTTTTGGCGTTATTTTGTCTGATTTCAGGTTGAAGGTAGTCAGTCAGGCAGTTAGTTGACCTAGGGCTTTGATTTTTTTACAACATTTCTTGTGACTGTGTAATAAAAATCACAAAATCTTAATAACCACTTTATAAGTTACAGTACAAATCATGACAATCAATAAATAACATTAAACTAAGGTAAAATTCTTATGCTACTTAGTTAAGATATAAAAATCGGCTCGCTACGCGCGNCCCCCCCGAGATATCCTAAGCAACGCCACTGACTAAGTTAATAGAAATAATAAGTTTGGCACATAGATTATTAATTTTTTTCATCTAAGAGCAAGGGCAACTTAGAAAGTCGTCTTTGTTAAGATGGATTTTAGAAAAATTTGAAAGTTTTAATCTCTGGAAAAAGAATGTGACTTCAAAGACGACTTTACAGAATTTAAACTGTATGTTTCCTAAAATCTATAATTCCCAGCATTGGCAAACTTGTTTATTTGTGTTTATCATCAAAAACCCAAAAAAAGACTTTATCTTACCGTGACATCATCAGATATTAAGAGTTTCAGGTTGTCTGTCTGTCTGTCTGTTTGTCTGTCAGTACAGTCTTTTTCAAATTTTGATTTATTAGATACGAATATGAGAGAAGCATTGTTTCTGTAAATAAAGGTGTCTTTTTTTTTAAAAACGAACGGAATTTTTTTCTTTGACTGAACTTTTTTTTGGGATCAGAAACTTATTAAAACGATTATTCAACGATTTTTTATAACAAACTTTTGCAAGTCAACTCCCTGATTGTCTATGTATAGGGATGCATCGACGCATCGTGATGTTCACTATTCTGAAAACAAACTGCTCGTTTCGTTAACGATGTTGGATAAAACGAGAAGCGAAACGATCGTTTGAAAAGAATGTTTTTTAAAAATAAATAAATTCGTTAGTTGTTTTACAGACACTTACCAACCCTACCTAAGCACTCTCCAATGAAACCCACTTTTTCCTCTGTCATTGTACTGCTGATCAATGCATTAGTTTAGGGTGTAGGTACTGTCTAAAAGCGTTTTTTGGCGTTATTTTGTCTGATTTCAGGTTGTAGGTAGTCAGTCAGGCAGCTAGTTGACCTAGGGCTTTGATTTTTTACAACATGTCTTATGACTGTGTAATAAAAATCGCAAAATTTTGGGACACTAACCTTTACGATGCCTGAGTTGAAAGAAATAAAATGCCAAGCTAAGCAAATAAGCAGTTTTTTCCTTTGTTTTCAAACAAACGTTTATTTTCAATTTGAAACTGCAAAACGGTTTTTTTATGAAACAAAAAGAGCTAGTTTTTGATCTTTAAACAGAAAATGAAAAAATATGGTTTTTAATTTACAATGGAAAACGAACTTTTTTCTTTAATCGCATTAAAACCGACAAAAACGACTTTTAATCTCTAATTGTATTTTAAAGCTAAGGCGTTTATTGTGTTCTTCTGCAAACGTAGAGTGATAATTACACTTAAACATTGCTATAATTCGTCTTCCTATTCCGTAGTTTTCTGGTTTTAACTGTTGTTTCAAGTGACCCTCTATAATGCTCTGGCACGCTCGATTTACAATGGAAAACACTTTGTTTATGATCTAGCATGAATTAGATATTCATTATTTTGCTTTGAAAGCTGTTTATTTTCAATTTAAATAAAAATATTATGAAAATGTTAAGGATACTATATGATTGACTACTGTGCTTAAATAATCTAATTAGACCCGTTTAAAGTAGAAATTGACGATTATAAACGAAAGATCATCCCCGGAAGACTGTTTGTAGGAGGTTCGGAAGCCCTGTGGGGACGCGCACTGCCGAAAATCGGTAAAATGAGGTTCGGAAGCTGTCCCTCGTTCAACCATGTCTCGCTTTTTCTTAAATCTTGTCCCATTTAAGGTCTAATCTATAAAAAGGAACTGGTTTTCATCAATTCATTCTAAAAAGCTAATAAGAATGAAACTGTTGCGACCTGAGGCCGAATTTAACGAATTTAAAATTAGTGAAAAAATTTTAAACTTATTTTTGTGAAATCGATTTATTCAGTCGTAATTTCTCAGACAGCTAAAAATTACAACAAAATAATCAAGCAATCTTTGGGTCTTAAGGCCCTTACCGAAAATCCGATTAAATACATCTAAACATTTTTTTAAATAACTAAAGATCGTCAAAACTTTGACAACATTTTTCAAGCTATATCTTCTTTTGGCATAAAATTCCATAACATTATTTTGTGTATTTTGAATTGGGTTGTGAACAATTAATACTTCGCACAAAGAAAACACTTTCAGTTAAGGCATAACAGATGTGCAGAAACTCCGCAAAAATGTAAAAAATGTTCCGTTTACCATAGTTGCGTCATTTTGATGCACAATTATGCAACGATTTTTTCCTTTTTTTGTTTTATGATGAATTATTTTGTATCTCTCTAATTCGCACATTTTTATTCGGAGCATTCCGAGTTAATTGTGTACGTACATATATATGATCTTAAGCATCTTTCAAAAGTTTAATCTCAAAGTGTTTGTGTAAAACGACCGGGGTTTTTAGAAAATCTGTGTATATATCGGAATGACTGAAAAATATTTCTTGAGCCTACATCACTATGCTTTAGTTTAGGCCTTCTTACACCCAGTAGTCAGTACACAGACATCCGTCTGCCTATAGACATATATGCATCAAATACAACAATAACAATAACAGTACAATAACACTGAAGAAAAACACAATAACAACAATAAAATGACATAAATAACTTTTCCATCCTTATGCAATATAAATAACAATTTAAATACAAAATAAGAAAAAACTATTATGATCATAAAAGTAATACCAATATTGGCCACATGTAAGGAAAAAATGAAATAAAGAAAATTAAGAAATATAACAAAAAAAAATATTAATTTCTGCACTAAATCATTACAGCAGCAAATGAAATTACAAAAATAAACTTGTCAATAAAAGCAAAAATTTAACGAAAAAAAAATGATATTTGGATTTTTGAAACGGTTTGTTAGTTATTTCTAAGAAATGTCAGAATTTATAATTTGTATAATCCACATTTAAAAATTGTAATATTTCACATACATACATTTCAGAGCGCATGCTAAAAAGATGATAAGGTGTCTGTGGTAATTTCTGTAAAATCCAAAAAGAGGTCTAACACAATGTGACTGAATATTGTGAAGTGTTTAAAGCACAATGATTAATATTTTGTTTATATTGCTTCTTCTTCAATCTGTTCCAGCCAGCATAACTTTAACTACAGGTAATTTGTCTAAAATTTGAGCCGGTGTCCTGAATCAGTTCATCTCATCTGCGACAGTTCATCTCCTCTTAACCCTATCCTGATTTGGCTATTTTTGTCTAATATAGATTAGGGGAGGGGTTCCCCCCCCCCCTATTATTTTGCCTTAAGAGTTGAGATAGGGGAGTGTGAGATATCTCTAGTCCAACTTTTCAAGGCCCACTCATTAAAAAAAATTAGACCTCTGTCTTTAATGTTAAGGTGCCTCGGTAAATATAGTTCTGCTCACTAAACCATTTGTCATTTTTTGAAGGACCCGCCGTTTGACTGTCCTCCACCCTATGAAGTTGACAAAGTAAAGAAGTTTTAGCATTCAATGTCAGCCATTTTTAAGTTATTTAGAAAAAACACATGTGGGGGGGGGGCTTGAAAATTACCTCCCCTTCCCCCCACGTGATAGGGATAAGGATTTAACCATTTTAAGTAAGGCTTTTGGGGAGGTCCTACTATCCACGATTAAATCTCCAAGTGACTTTACTAAATCAAGAATAAAACAATGTCTTATAGCTTGTAAATGATTTTAATGCTTTTTACAATTAAAACATTTAAAATTATCATTTAACACAAACAATTAAGCGTTTAGTTAATTCTAACATGAAATACTGCTAAGGGGAAAAACGCAAAACATGATTTCGTTGCGAATGTCGTCTTCCTTTCAAATTATAATATTTCTTCGAGTTATTGATTATTTAAAATTAAACATAATATATGAAACTTTTGCAAAAAATTTGAAAATTCTTGTACCCCTTGAATCCATTATCTGATCAATCAAGTGGAAGATGAAGATGTTTAACTCAATATATTTTCCTGCCGTGTAGGGGAACCACATTTAAAAATAATTAGATTTTACATAATAAACATTTATATCTTATACATACTTGACAAGACAAAGGGTTTTTAAGGGTACCGTTGTGAATCGGGCATTGCCATTCTTCCATGGAGGGTCACTTGAAAACACATTTACAGCCCCTTTAAATGATATTTATAACTATCGTTTTCGAATGACATTTAGAGCTATGAAACTTTTAAATAATAGTCATAATTTATATTTTAAAAGGATGTTAAACTATCAGTTTTACAACTGTAAGCTTTTGAATAATATTAATACTACCTTTTGATTTCTAAGTGATATTTGTAAATGGCAAAGATGGCAATGCCCGATTCACAACGGTACCTTTAAAAGTTTTGTCTGACCAAGATGAATTAGATATCCATGTTTATAATATACTGATTATTTTCATTTTTGGGTTCTTAACAAATGTGACTTGCACATTTCCACTACAGGAAAACATATCAGAATTATCGAATTTATACACTTTTTAAACTAGAAAAAACGACAATATCTTCCAGATAAAGGTTTCAAAGATACCATTGTAAAACTAACACTCCTGTATACCGAGTCCATAAGCGTCTGATCCAATCAGGGTACAGTCATGTGTTTGATGTCTATTCTGAACCAATAGAAAAAGTATGGCGGTAACATATATCTATCTATCTATTTCATTATCCAATTATAGATGAATCCTTATATCGGCGTTATAACAGAAAATAGAAATATTTACTTCTACTGAAACTGTAGTAATAACATTGAAATCTTTGCATGAATGGTTACTTGAAATAACTACCACGGTTCCTTTATCTATTTATATTTAGATTGTTTGGAACCTGAATTAGAGAATGGTGAGGTGGCCGGGGAGGGAGATTTATCTCAGTGGGTCGGCACTTTCAAGTGTCAGGTATATAAACACTCATATTTTCAAGTGTCAGGTATATATGTCAGGTATATAAAAACTCATATTTTTAAGTGACAGGTATATAAATACTCATATTTTCAAGTGTCAGGTATATAAACACTCATATTTTCAAGTGCCGGGTATATAACCACTCATATTTTTAAGTGACAGGTATATAAACACTCATATTTTCAAGTGACAGGTATATAAACACTCATATTTCAAGTGACAGGTATATAAACACTCATATTTTCAAGAAAACAGGTATATAAACACTCATATTTTCAAGTGTCAGGTATATAAACACTCATATTTTCAAGTGACAGGTATATAAACACTTATATTTTCACGTGCCAGGTATATTAACACTCATATTTTCAAGTGCCAGGTATATAAACACTCATATTTTCAAGTGTCAGGTATATAAACACTCATATTTTCAAGTGTAAGGTATATAAACACTCAAATTTTCAAGTGACAGGTATATAAACACTCATATTTTCAAGTGACATGTATATAAACACTCATATTTTCAAGTGACAGGTATATAAACACTCATATTTTCAAGTGACAGGTAAATAAACACTCATATTTTCAATTGTTAGGTATATAAACACTCATATTTTCAAGTGACAGCTATATAAACACTCATATTTTCAAGTGACAGGTATATAAACACTCATATTTTCAAGTGACAGGTATATAAACACTCATATTTTCAAGTGCCAGGTATATAAACACTCATATTTTCAAGTGCCAGGTATATAAACATTCATATTTTCAAGTGACACTTCTGCTATAGAGTGGTATATCAGATTAACAAGGGTTCTCTTTAAACCTTTACTTGAGTAACTGTGGAAGAATTTTGAATTCTGACAATTTACTTCATTGTTTCTTTTCCAACGAAATCCAAATAGAGATTAATCAGAAAGTAAAACTAGGAAATCTTAATCGTTCATGATTAGAAGAGGATTAGATTGTACGTATCATCGTGAATCCGAGATGGTACTCTTTAACTGGAGTTAGGGTTACTTAAACATACATTTATACATTCTTTAATTGGGTTGATCGATATCAATTTTAGTTTTAAACGATATATGTACTATTACATTTTAGCGACAAATATTTTCTTCGGTAAAAATAGTCTTATTATGAAACAAATAGATTCGTTTAACTGCAATGAGTTAAGAATTAAGTTGGATTTTAAAAACGCCGGAAACGCAATCCTCAATCTGGCTTTCACATGGAATGTTTAAAGTCGAAAACAGAACATTTTAACAATTAATTATTTTAAAAAGTGGAAGTCTTTTATTCAAAGATTTTAAGAATTTATAAAAGACTCTAAAGGAGTGTATAAGACTTAAGTGCATTTTGCAGTACCTCTTTATATAAATATCTCATGTCCTAGTCCTAAAGAGTCTTTTTGCAAAGACAATATACATATATATATAAATAGGCATTACTATAACCGATTGGAAAAAGGCATTAAAACATTAAAAAGACTGCACACTTTTTGTTAAATGAAAAAATCTAAAATTCTAAGTAAGTTAGAGTGCTGGAGAGATTTCAAAAAGTGCGCCAAAAACATATTTGAAAAAAATACAGAATTGTTGGTATATGAAGCCACTCTATTTATGAATCATTAAATAATGTTTGGACTATTTGAGATTTTCTTTAAATCACCGGTCGACATTCGAACCTTACTGATCCATACAGGGTTTCCGACAAAAACATAGGAGTTCAGAGACAAAATCGAACTCCCATGTTTACTGGGACACCCTGAACTCTATGAAATAAATTTGTATTTTTCAATTTCTTTTTCTTATAAGTCCAGAGATTTCCATGTGTTAGTGTCAAAAATTAGATTTGATAAGATCGAAACCATTTACGGATTCAGGATCACTAGAATTACGTTGAATACCGCTTTCAGATTAGAATTATTTAGGATTTAAAATAGAGTTGGCCATCATTTTTTAAAATTCAACGTGTTTTAGTCTAAACATTAATTAAAAATATTATCCAATAGTCTTGAATAAGAATTTGTTTTTGAAATATATGAATTTCTTAGGTTTTTGTGGAGTCATCTGAAAGCCTAAACATCCTAAATTTTTAAAGAGGAATGAAAATGATGTTCCAACTCTATTATAAGATTAAATATATTTAGGCTGGATTTGTGTTAGTTGGAGCTAAAAGATCTAAATGCAGGGATGGTGTCTGGAGCTCAAATCCTCCAGTTTGTACAGGTAGATTATCCCCACCCCCCTCCCTTTAATACCCTCTTCCCTTATTCAAATATCCCTCTCCTTCTAACGTCCTCCTACTCTTCAAATATCCCCTCACTTTCAAAAACCCACCCTATCATANCCTCCCCTCTCCTTTAAATTTCCCCTATACCATTCTCCAAATATATTAGACCAAGGAAAATAAACCAAGAATCCTCAAATCTCTGTGTAACTGTGTTCTGTGGAAGAAATGAAGAAAGTGGGGTTCTATAATGTATCTTCATTGTTTGCACCCATTTTTATATAATCAAATATTTGGCTTACAAAAGCCTTCACACAAAAACTGCCTAGTTGTGTTATTATAAAATGCAAAAATGTTCTAAGATTGCCGAGAATAATTGCAAAAAATTTGCACAAATTGAATGTTTTTGTTGTGCCTTTTTCATTGGGTCTCATTTCATTAGATTACAGACACTTGTAATCAGGCGCGTACACAGGATTTTAGCCATGGGGGGGCAAGATTTCGCGCGAAGCGCGAAAAATTTTTTTTTGCCCCCCCCTGGAATTGTTTTGTTCAAAAAGTCAATTAACCCCATAAAAATACACCAAAAGACTACATTTTTGGGTGCTACTAACCTTATAGAGTCTAAAATTCATACTAAAATGTATTCCTTTGCTCTAAAAACTAACTTTAACTTTTTAATTTTATAAATTTATAAATTTATCACTTAACTCCATCACAGCTAACTAAATCAATAATCACAGCATCATTAAAAAATCATATTTTCACTAATAAACGAAATTTCTTCTGAAATTTTTAGATAGAATTTTACTCCATCTACATATTCATAAACTCTTTTAAGCTTCAATTTTCTTGGATTTGCTTGCACAAACATTTCAATAATTTTCTCAGAAGTGAGCCATAAGTGCAAGATCGTTAGGTCTGCACTCCGTCATAGTACATCTTGTGTAATGAAGTATTCTCTTTAGAAGGCTAAAACTTCTCTTTCCTTCATTCGATGTTATTGTCATCATTGCATAAAGGGGAACTTGAAATTACGCTTAATATCTCTTTATTGAAATAAAGGAATTCAGTCTTTGCCACAAACTCTGATTTTCTAATCCCTATATCTTTGGAACCAAATGTTGTAGACATAGATAAATAAATAAACAATAATAATAAGCTTATGTACGTAAAATCACCAAGAATTTTACAGTCCGCGAACTCATACTTCTAGGGGTCAAAGTGTACTTCAATGATAAGTGGGATGGTTTGGTGTTTTAATGGATTTCATAATTATTAAACCACTCAGGAGTGAATTTTATTTTGATAATAACAAATTATGAAATTATCATATTGACGAGNTTAACAGTGAAGTTAGACAAATCCTTAGTCTTTGTCATTGTCAGCTGTTACTTTTTAAATTTGTTTTCTTTTAATTTTGTATTTTCCAGGGGGGGGGTAGGGCCCCCCCCTGGAACTCCCAGGGGGGGCAAGAGGACTACTGCCCCCCCCCTATGTACGCCACTGCTTGTAATGTTTCCGGGTGGAAGGGGGGGGGGCTTAACCTTTTTGGACTTGATCCCACCTCGTTGTTGTATACGCCACTGCGTTTATATTAAAAAAGATAGAACAATGAAAATCGAATTTCAGAGAAAAAATTTTGAACACAAAGTAATTGAGTCTTTGCAGCTAACTCAACTTTTCTAATCATTATATCTTTGCAACATGATGGTGTGAACATTTTGTATTTCAAACTTTATGTATTATTTGATCTAACAGAATTCATAGTTTAAAAAATATCCAAGGTCTACGATGTTGGGTCCCAAAGATATAGGGGTTAGCAAATTAAAGTTTGTGGCAAAGTCTCAATTCCTTCAAAGGGAGTGACCGGCAATGGATGGTGGTTGAACTGAGTATGCAATATTGTACAAAATCTTTTTAGGGTTCATTTGAGACATATAAAACGTTTCCCACGGTGCACAATTACTTTGAGTTTAAAATCGACGTTCAAAATCATAAATTAGGGTGGGTACTGGGTACGTTTTCAGAATCGGTTTTTTTAAAATTATTAAATAACGACGAGGAAAAATAAAGTAAAAATTATATAGTAAACTGATTAGATGTTTGCAGGAACATATTACTCAAAATAAATTTGTTAATAATTAAATCAATTTTAGAATTAATTACTTCGTTTTATTATATTGAATTTCTTGTTTTCTATGACTTTGTTAGCAGATTTCTGCAAATTCTTCAAATGTCGTCTTTTCAACAAAAATTTCAGGAAATCTGCAGAAAATATTTGTGAATAATCAGAGATTATAGAAACTAATAATGGAGTAAGACTACTTATTTTCGATGATAAGAGTTAATTTTTATTTTCTCAACCTGTTCCTAAACAACTAATTAAGTTTACTGTAGAATTTTACTTAAATCTTTTTGTCGTTGTTATTTAATAATTAAAAAAATCGATTCTGAAAACGTGCCCTCCCAAATTCATGATTTTAAGGCTGACTTTACGCTCAAATTCAGTAAATATACGTCGTAGGAACGTTTAATATGTCGCAAATGAATCCTAAAATTTGTCCACAATAGTATATATTCAATTCAACCACCATACATTGCCAGTCACTCCCTTTAAATAAGCGACGCTGATAAGTCAAAAACTATGTCGTCAAGAAAAAGGTGTCTGTTTGTATTTTAATTAAAAACATTATCATTATCAAATCTTTGTATGACGGGCTTGTTTCATTTAGTATAACACATTCTAATCTATAAATAAATGTTAAATATTAAACTATAAATACTGTATGAATGCATGAACTAGTAACTGAAAAGTTCTAAGTCTACTTGTAATATAATCTTCAAGTTGACAAGTGTCAAGTCAAAACTTAAACTTTTTCTAAAAACTGGGAAACTTTTCAATTTATACATTTAGAGGTGTGACCTTATATCGTTCCTGACTCCACACTTTTACCCCATTTCTATTTTCTGTCGTCAAAACTTCAACAACAGTTTCAACATCTGACTGTCCTTCCCCTTTCATTCCGTCCTTCCCCTTTCATCCCGTCCTTCCCCTTTCATTCCGTCCTTCCCCTTTAATTCCGTTCTTCCCCTTTCATTCCGTCCTTCCCATTTCATTCCGTCCTTCCCCTTTCATCCCGGCCTACCCCTTTCATTTCGGCCTTCCCCTTTCATCCCGGCCTTCCCCTTTCATTCCGTTCTTCCCCTTTCATCCCGGGCTTCCCCTTTCATTCCGTCCTTCCATTCCGTCCTTCCTCTTTCATTCCGTCCTTCCCCTTGTCTATTTTATCTATTTTATCTATTTTATCTATTTTATCTATTTTATTTTATCTCTCATTCAAAATCCGCTCAAAATAGCGTACGCAACTTTCTTTACTTAAACATTTAAATTGCGTAGCCCTTCAAAAAGCAAAAAAATGGCAAAATGGATGAAAATGTGCTCTAAAGTTCAGAATTACTTGACTTTTATCCTGGAGCTTGAGCTTACACCGTGATTTGATAATAACCCTTTTCTTATCTTATCTCCATTATTTCTCCTCAGTTGCATTATATCCCTTCTGNTCCCCCCCCCTTCTTTTTTACAACATCTGTCCCTAGCCGTGAACATAGATTTAAAATATAACGTCAAAGTTATAAAACCTTTTAATCTTCATTTTTCTTTCTGTTTGATTTTAACCGCACGCGTAGCTTTGAAATAATGTGGCTTCAACAAAAAGGTTTCTCAAAGAAAAAAAAATCACAAAATAATTTTCAACGTCTAAATATTTAGATAATAAAGGTAATGGCTCCTGATAAGAATTCCTATTTATAAATTTAGCTTGTCTGGGTGTCTGTTTGTTTGTATCCAATAAACGGCTGAACCGATCGGGCCCAAATTTTGTGTGGGAAGGTTTATGAATGATCAAAATTTAAAAAAAAAAATTTTTTAAGTTTTTTATTTTTGTAAAATTTTGAACATGCGCTAAAAATAAAATGAAATCCGCAAACTTTGTTGTTTTTGTTTTATACTTTACAAAGAGAAGATGCTCACAGATAAAGCCACAATTAAAAGTTGAAATAGAAGATGGGCGCGAAGCGCCCTAAAAGCCTAGTATAACTATAAAGCTATAATCAGAACAGCTCCTCAGTTTCATATTTATTAATGAAACTCTTTCAAGGAAGAGCCATTAAAAATTACGTAATTTAACTTAACAGCTTTCTCTGATCAAGAATAAATTAAAAAATACATTTTCAATTCTGGTTTTTGGAAAAAGGTGATTTACCGATTACTTGCTTTGGAAACAATTGTTAAAATTGTCAGAATTAAACACTTAAAATTACATTGTTAATGCCTTAAAAAATGTTAAAATAAGGTTTTGTGATATAATAAAATTATTGAAATTTCTTACACAATCGTCTAAAAAACTGTTTACATTATATAAGTTGTATTTACTAATGTTTTCTAAACTATATGTATGTTGAATGGGTTGAGAAATGAACTAGAAAACAAACAGCTTGACATATATCATTCTCTGTATAAATACTGTCTGCTTTAAATTGACTTGAGATCTCAATAAGAAACTAACTTTCACACCACTTTATCTAGTTAACCGAGCAGAGCTACGAAACTAAACAACTAAATCCGCAAATAAATTCCAAAAAATCCACAAAAATTCCTGAAAGTTTTATGTTCCGTGTTTTAGAAGGATTTATGTTTAGAAGAATATTTTCACAAAAAAATTGCCAAAAGCAAAGTTTGATATTTATTGAGTGGCTTGTCATATTCACAACGATACCCAAACTTTTCTAATCAAAAAATTATATCAATCATCTTTTCTATAAAAGTTTATTATTCTTAATTGTGGGTTCTCATTAAAATTATAATTTGGAAACAATTTAGACGAAATTGTAAAAAATGAACATATCGTCACCATTGCTCAATCAAAGGTGTAAAGTGCATTGTTGTGAATCAGGTGTGCTCTTTTTATGATGGAACGGTCCGTTTAGTGTTTTTTTTTAACGAAGATTTATTTTTTTATAGATTCGTAAATATAATACTTTTTCTAAAATATCTAATCTAAAAAAAATACCGATCATTCCCTCAATTCAATAATTTATCTGATTTAATGATTGCTAAAGGTTCCCTTTAATATACTGATCCGGTTAAAGATAGTTTAGTCATGATGTGGGTGGTCTTGCTTTGATACATTAGGACACGACCTTGGTATTATTTCATCCCCCCGGTTCCCCCCCATACTCTCCTACAAAGCATCTATTTTTTCAGATGACACTGATTTTTATCTTTAAATCTTAGTTATGATAGTTGAAATCTTAAACAGACTCATATTTGAAGATCATATATTTTAAAGATCCGAAAAGTAAATTTTGTTTTAAAAAGTTTTATAACTGAAATTCAAAAATTTGTTTTGCATATTTGTGTGAGACTCGTTGCAATTTTTGAATTATGTCAGCAGACTTGGGTTCGGCTTATCTCAGTTTTCAATCCAGGTGCAGTTTTGGCAAACCAAACCAGTGTTTTGGCAAACCAAACCAGTCTTTTGAATGAAGGATATAGCTATATAATACCCTTTCTAAAGCTAAACTATAAATCTGTGGGTGTTAAATAAGTGCATAATTCAGCATACAATTAGAGATGGGCATGCTTGCATTTTTAAATTAGATGTTTTCATAATGTAAAAAAATACTCAATTATACGATTTGATTGAAAAGAATTCGAATCATATCTAATATATTACGTTAAAATCTCAAGTTAATGTTTTCAGAAAACGATCAGATTTTCTTAAAATGCGCGAAAAATTAATAATGCACATAACTAATCATATCAGGCTATGTTTTACTAAATTTAACATTTCATGCAGTTAATTATACAGTAACCGTAGACACTGCACAAATAGAACGAAAGAAAAATATATTACCACATAGTGAAAATATGTTTTTAATTTTTTATTTCAGCTACAGAAAAGGATTATGCAATAAAGCAAGTTGAATTCTTCATAGCATTAAATACAATATGTTTCCAATAAATGTAAAAAGTAACACGTCTGCATAATTGTTCTTGATCTTGACTTGCTGTTTAACGAACAAAAAAGTTTCTTTTTAAAAAATATTGTGTGAATTTTGACACCCTAGTTATCCTTAACCGTAAAACCTTTTTATAATCAAGAATGCATGAGACATTCATTATCTTCACTTTAGAAAATTGATTAATTTCAGTCGTGGTTTCTCCATATAAAGTGATATATGGATTTCTTCTTTACAGTTGTCAAAATAAACATCTTTTGAAGCTATTATGAACCTCTCCAGGGGTCATTCTAATTTTAGGTTCCACAAAAAAATTTGGGCCGAATTGGCTTTGCCGTTTTTACAATTTTTTGGATACAAACATCCTAACACCCAGACACGCAAGTTTATATGTGTATAAAGATGTATTGAAATTAAAATATTTAAAAAAGATAAAAAAAATAATGATTGAAATAAACTATAATGATAAAAATGTGACTATATCTAGATCTGCGCAAAAATTCAAAGAATGCCGCGTCCTGTTTAATTTCATTCAGTTAATTGACAAATTAGGTGAAATTCTCTACCTTTGATGTAAAGCTAGAGTTTTGCAAAAGCTAAAACAGTCGATTAAACATGTACTTTTCAGTTTGAAATGACGGAGGGGACAAACTTCATTTTTATTTTAATCTCCAGTTAGATTTATAAAATGTCAATCTGCAGCTAGATGTATAAAATGTCAATCTACAGCTAGATGTATAAAATGTCAATCTACAGCTAGATGTATAAAATTTCAATCTACAGCTAGATGTATAAAATGTCAATCTACAGCTAGATGTATAAAATGTCAATCTACAGCTAGATGTATAAAATGTCAATCTACAGCTAGATGTATAAAATTTCAATCTACAGCTAGATGTATAAAATGTCAATCTACACCTAGATGTATAAAATGTCAATATACAGCTAGATGTAAAAAATGTCAATATACAGCTAGATGTAAAAAATGTCAATATACAGCTAGATGTATAAAATGTCAATCTACACCTAGATGTATAAAATGTCAATCTACAGTTAGATGTATAAAATGCATCTATGTTGTAATATTGAATTTATGTTATTTGATTTTGAATTGCCTATAGCAGTTTAGATTAAATAAAAATTCAGAATTTGTCGTTTATCACGACTTTTTAACCATTTTTAGAAATAAACATATATTCATATCCATGCTACTAGTATACAGCACTAAATATATGTATAATATATGTATTTGCTTGTCATGCCATTGGATGATCCTTAGTATTATTACAAAACTTAAAACTGATAAAGCAAATCAATTATAAAGCTCTTCGCACTTTATTCATGTTTGAGCAAATAGCTGGCCAAACGGCTGTACCGAATTGGTTTAATTTTTTTGAGGAAACCTTCGGGTAACAAAGGCTAAATTTCAAAAAAACCAAAAATGTTTTTTGAATCAAATTTTTTCTTTTCTAAGGTGTTTTTAAAATTCAAAGGGCAAGGCCGGGCAGTGGCACTCAAGCAAGTATTATACATAAAAATTCTGAATAAGAAAAATGGTAGAAATTTTAAGTAAGAAAAAAAGGGAGGGGGGTTAAAAGTGAATTAAAAATTTCGCTCCAATCAATAGTATTTAATTTTTAGTTTCCATGGTCGATGTTTCATCAAGACTTGTTTTTCTGAATTAATTTATTACATTTGTATTAATATCATGATATACTTTAAAAGCATAACCTAATAAATCAATTTTATGTGTCGTAGTTTGAGAAATTGACACATTTTATGTTTTATGGGACAAAACTTAAATATCACGAATAAATGTAGCAAGGAGATTTAAAACAGGAGGTCTCAAGACGTAGTTTCTACTGACCTTCAATTAATTGAATGCCATACCTGATTCACAACTGTACTCCCTAAACGTTTTTCTAATCAAAAATGAATGAAATTTCCGTTTTCTTCTCTATAAAAAATTATTATAATTATTTAACTCTATTTGATTTATTTCGGGTTTCTGCCACGGAAAATAGCTCTGAGCTATCAAAGATCAATATCCTTAATATGCTGACTTCTTGAAAACCTCTCTACATTATACATAACCGTAATATTTAAAATCAAAAATATTTAAAAACGGGATATTTCTTTAGCTGTTGGTGCTTGCGATCCTTTGAGTTTACCGAAGGTCAAGTTTGCCAGGCTGATGGAGCAGAGGGGGTTCAGGTAATCTAAAATCAGATCTAGAGATGGAAATATTTGGAGTTTTTTAAAATCTGTTCTTAAACATTTATAAATGAACCTGTTTATCAAGTGTGTGTTTATTTTAAACTACAGTGAGAACTGGAAAAGTCTGAAATAGGAAGACGACTTTAAGATTTTATGAGTTACCAGTAAGACTATTTTCTTGATGCTTTATGTTCAGATACACTTCAACAGTTGTCAGAGCCTAAAACTTTAGACAGGGTATAGTTATGAATTCTAGTTTTGGAACCCGGCTTTCGCTAATTGGGTTAGGCAGATTTTTTAATATCAAATTTTTGTTATGAAATATTATTTATTTTGTTTTCTTCTAATTCTCCATTTATTCCGAATCTCTTAAATCTAAATCTACACAAATGTTAAGACCCCAGAAATGAAACTGGGAGTTTGCTTTCAACGATACTCTTTTAAATTTCGGACTCCATGGCGTCTCAATGTACTGCACAAACACTGACTTAATTTCGGTTTTCGTTTTCGTTGCATCCAATGTCAGAGTAAAAAATGAATGTTTTTCTAAATAAGCGTTGTTTCTAAACAGTTCTTTTAGTTTGTTTACGAATATAATTTGTTTTATTGAAAACGAAATTGTCCGTTAATTTATAAAACTTGCAATTCTGTTAGAAAACGTTACCCTAACCTGCAAAATACTGAAACTGTTAAGCATTTGCCCATTTGTTTTATACTCTCTGATAGATGAAATGACATGTAAAGAGATTGTTTTTCAACATGGGCCTGCTTTAACAGCTTATCGGGATTCAAGGAATATTTTTGCAAAACCAGCTTTTTATAATAGAATCTTTAATTTTGTTCAAGGGTTCTGAGTACAAGTACACCTGTATGATTGTTCAGTGGTTCAATGTACAAGTGCACCGTTTTTTTGTTCAGTGGTTCAGTGTACAAGTACATCTGTATTTTTGTTCAGTGGTTCAGTGTACAAGTTCATCTGTATTTTTGTTCAGGGGTTCAGTGTACAAGTACACCTGTATTTTTGCTTAGGGGTTCAGTGTACAAGTTCATCTGTATTTTTGTTCAGGGGTTCAGTGTACAAGTTCACCTGTATGTTTGTTCAGGGATTCAGTGTACAAGTACACCTGTATGTTTGTTCAAGGATTCAGTGTACAAGTACACTTGTATGCTTGTTCAGAGGTTCAGTGTACAAGTACACTTGTATGCTTGTTCAGAGGTTCAGTGTACAAGTACACCTGTATGATTGTTCAAGGATTCAGTGTACAAGTACACTTGTATGCTTGTTCAGAGGTTCAGTGTACAAGTACACCTGTATGATTGTTTAGGGGTTCAGTGTACAAGTACACCTGTATTTTTGTTCAGCGGTTCAGTGTACAAGTTCACCTGTATGTTTGTTCAGGGGTTCAGTGTACAAGTACACCTGTGTTTTTGTTCAGGGGTTCAGTGTACAAGTACACCTGTATTTTTGTTCATGGGTTCAGTGTACAAGTACACCTGTATTTTTGTTCAGGGGTTCAGTGTACAAGTACACCTGTATGATTGTTCAGGGGTTCAGTGTACATGTACACCTGTATGTTTGTTCAGGGTTCAGTATACAAGTACACCTGTATGTTTGTTCAGGGGTTCAGTGTACAAGTACACCTGTATTTTTGTTCAGAGGTTCAGTGTACAAGTACACCTGTATGTTTGTTCAGGGGTTCAGTGTACAAGTACACCTGTGTTTTTGTTCAGGGGTTAAGTACACCTGTATTTTTGTTCATGGGTTCAGTGTACAAGTACACCTGTATTTTTGTTCAGGGGTTCAGTGTACAAGTACACCTGTATGTTTGTTCAGGGTTCAGTATACAAGTTCATTTACATTTTTGCTTGGGGGTTCAGTGTTCAAGTACACCTGTATGTTTGTTCAGGGTTTAGTGTACAAGTACACAAGTATGTTTGTTCAGGGGTTCAGTATACAAGTACACCAGTATGTTTGCTCAGGGGTTCAGTGTACAAGTACACCTGTATGTTAGTTTAGGTGTTCAGTGTACAAGTACACCTGTATGTTTGTTCAGGGTTCAGTGTACAAGTACACCTGTATGTTTGTTCAGGTGTTCAATGTACAAGTACACCCGTATGTTTGTTCAGGTGTTCAGCGTACAATTGCACCTGTATGTTTGTTCAGGGATTCAATGTACAAGTGCACCTGTATGTTTGTTTAGGGGTTCAGTGTACAAGTACACGTGTATGAAAGGGTACAGGATGTACGGCAAGGCTAAAGTGTATTGCGACGGAACTACCTGGAATTTCTCAACGGCCCCTGTTTGTGCAAGTACGTTATTGTAAAGGGACTAACCACGTTATTTCAAGTGACCCTCTCCCCCTCCTCCAGCAGAGATATGGATAAGATATGGTTAATTAACTCCTATAATAAACTTCTGTTCTAGAGTCTGGATGTGATGAAGATCAAGTTTCTGTTTTAAGATATGGTTACTCAAGAAGATTATTAGATGGAGCTGTCTACAGGTCAGATACAGGGGGTCCCAATATATATGTGAATTTACAGACGACTTAAAGCGACTGTACACGAAATCTGAATTTATGTTCCAATTATTATTGGTCTGTACGATTTACATCAGTATTATTAAAAACTATGAGCTCATGAAGAATGAATGAGAGTTACATAATATCGCCCAAAATGGGTTAATCCAAATTTTTTTTGTGATCATAAAGTTATAAGTCAACAAATGATGAACAACAATTAAACTCAAAAATAAGAAGACATTGGAAGATATTTTAAATTGTCGTCTTGATGAATTTTACTGGGGTTGCTGCTGCGCATTATATAATATGAAGGATTTAATACGTAAATTAGTGCCCAGATATAAATGAAGCTGTTATAAAAATTTTAAAAATTTTATTCCAAATAAATTCCAGAAATTTTGGTTATGCTTTAGTAAATTACACTTACCCCTGTAAAGCTCCGAGCGGAAAACAGTCCGGGATATACAAGACAGCTTTAAATTCAAATTCAAGTCTACATTATTTAAATTTTTTCTTTGTGTTCTTTTATATATGAGTTAACTGTATTTTATCAAGATAACATTTTTTAAAGGTTTCGTTGTGAGAAGGAAGCAGAACTGCTCGGTCCTGATCTTATATTTTGCAATGGAACACTCTGGAACGAATCTACTCCAACGTGCCTAAGTAGGTCTCCTATATACTGTAACGTGATCAAGTAGTTCTCCTATGAGCCTTAACGTGCCAAAGTAGGTTTTCTAGGAACTGTACCGTGCCAACGTATGTCTCCTTTGAAATTTAACATGCTCAAGTAGGTCTCCTATATACTTTATAGTGTCAAAGTATATCTCCTTTAAACTGTAACGTTCCAAAGTAAGTCTCTTATGAGCTCCAGCGTGCCAAAGTAAGTCTCTTATGAACTCTAAAGTGGCAATACATGTCTCCTATGAAGTCTAACGTGCCAAATTATGTCTCCTTTAAACTGTAACGTGCCAAAGTAGGTCTACTATAAACTGTAACGTGCCAAAGTAGGTCTACTATAAACTGTAACGTGCCAAAGTAGGTCTCCTATGCACTAAAACGGGATAAAGTAGATCTCCTATGTCGAACTCCAACGGGCCAAATTAGGTCTCCTTTGAAGTATAACAGAATGTTAAAAACGTTGTTCGCTTTTTTATACAATTTATTAAGAAAACAATGTTTTTACATCCTCTAAAAGCTTATTTTATCCCTGGGTGTAAGAATACAAAACAGTGTTTATATTATTAAAGCTTTTCCCTCTGTTCTCTGACATTTGGGTCCGGCAGGAGTTTACAGGGAAATAATGATTTTATTTATATAAACTAGCACTTAGCTAACACCTATACTTTTTGGGAATTTTTAAAACAAAGGGCTGTCAGCAAAGAGAATAGAATATATATTAGAGTGGAATTTACTAGAAAAAAGTGTAAAACGGCCATTTTGTTGTGCTGTTTCCATACTGCAGGTGTACTTCACATATTTATGCTATATAACCTTTTGGGCCCTGGAATATCATTTTATAGAAAATCTAAACTTAATACTAAAAGAAAACCAAATTATGAAATAGGCTGGTTCATAATTGACCAATGATCATTTCTATGCATTTCATTTTACAAACGATGATTTTTCGTTATAACTATAAATCAAATAATGTTTTTTATTCACCTAATTCATTGAAAAGTTCATTTAACAGCTTTAAAAAATTCGAAATTGAAATGGATAGTCAAGGGAACATATTGTATTAATGTACTCTACTGCATATAATTTGAGAACATTTACATGATTTGTACACTTTGAACTCCCTTTCAGGCTGAAAGGGACTGAAAATATTCATACCGAGAGATTCTCTTAATTCTCCTCTAATATATATATATACTATTCTCTATGGCTGTCAGTCACATAATTTTAAATTACATTTACTGAGTACAAAAATTTATAAATGTATCCTTTACTTTGATAAGGTTTCCTTTAAAAATAACTTTTTGAAGAAAACAACTCGTGAATTTTTATGGAGAGAAATTTGATAATATGTTTTCTTAAAAACATAATACTTTGTTTTGTTCATTAAATGTACAGTAAGAACTAGAAAACCCAGAACAGAAAGACGACTTTATGACTCAAGTTATGACTTTAAATAGTCCAAAACATTAGACAGAGCAATTTAGCAAAACAGTAGTAAGTGATCTAAAAAGTCAATATTAAAATTATTTGCATTGAAACAAAATCAAAAAGTATTGCTGTAATGTCGTCTTTTTCCTCCACAGTTTTCTGGTTTTCACTGTACTATCCATGAAACCAAACAAGATTTCTCTTATTAATGACACACCCTGTATCTGGGTAATTCATACTGGCTTTTATAATAAACTTGTCAGCACTCCCTGCGCTAAGAAAACACAGAAAATAATAAAATGGAAACTAAAAGTATTTAAATGCCAAACTTTTTCATAGCCCCTATACACTATATATATTTTTCATAGCCCCTATACACTATATATATTTTTCATAGCCCCCTATACACTATATATATTTTTCATAGCCCCTATACACTATATATATTTTTCATAGCCCCTATACACTATATATTTTTCATAGCCCCCTATACACTATATATATTTTTCATAGCCCCTATACACTATATATATTTTTCATAGCCCCTATACACTATATATTAGTAATATCGAATTACCGAAAACATTTCGAAGGAACAAACTCTTTATTCGAAAGTTTACGAATTATAAATTTAATTTTTTGTGGATTCACGTTGGAACAAAATTTTCTTTAAATCGAAAGACATTCGCTATAGTTCAATATCAAAACCAAATTGTTCTGATTTTCTGCAGAGCATTTTATTTTATTTTTCTGCGAATTCATCAGTGTCAACGGAATTGCACTATGCATACAAATGTTTGCAAAAATGTCTGGGGTCAAATATCAAGGGATTACTATTTCATGCCTCAAAGATATTTTTGCAAAATCTGTTTAAAAGACTTACTTTTAGAAGACTTAAATTGCTTCTAGTTTTAAAAGATTTTTAGTCTTGTTGTTATTACCTAATAAAGATTTGAAGAAGTTGTGGGCGTAATTTCGAGTGCCCCAACATTTTTAGAATGTCGTGTCCAATTCACCCTTTAAACTTATCAACAATGTCGAACTTAAATCCTTATTAATTTACAGAAACGTTTGCAAATGTGGAAATTGTTTAAGATTTAAAAAATATTAATATTTACTTTCAAGAAGTCGTGTAAAATCAAAATTAACTTTTACATTTTTAATGAAACCCACTATTGACCTAAGCTGTGTTGAATTCCCACTGCAATTAATGTATGCTAGTGCTGTTATGACAATTTAAACACTTTTCAAGATATATACACACAGAGATCTCTGTCTTCGGTGATTAATAAAGGGGTTACAGAGCATTCAAATTGTAAAAAAAAAGTTTTTAAAAGTTATTTGTAATTTTTAAGTTGAATGGATACTGTTCTAATTCTCTACTATTGAAATTGTTAACCATTTGTTTATTGAGATTTGTTTTTGTAAAACCATCTTTGTATGATTTCTGTTCATTATACGTACCGTATTTCCCACAAAAAAAAGACCAAAAATCCATAAAACATAAAAATTAGAATTTTGTATTCTCCCCTTTATAAAGTGTTCTGCTAAATGGTTTGACGCCGAAAAAAAAGTTTCCAGTTGAAGGGAACCAATAAGCTGAGTGTTTGGTTGAATAAATTCTGGCCAGTCGTCTCTGAAGTCTCATCTTTTGAGGGTAACCCTGCATTTATTTAGTGCCTGCTTCGTCGCCAAATCTTACCATCACAATCAACACAGAGGAGGAGGAGGTGGACAAAGTGGGGGAGGTGGGGGAGGGCGACCTCAAGACCGTCCTAGTTAAGAAAGGCGATACTGTGAGTGTTCAGTGTAAAGCAGTGGATGGGAATCCTGATCCTCTTATATTAATATACTTTGATGAACAGCAGGTAAATTAGAAGAAAGCAGGTGAATTAGAAGAAATCAGGTAAATTAGAAGAAAGCAGGTAAATTAGAAGAAAGCAGGTAAATTAGAAGAAAGCAGGTAAATTAGAAGAAAGCAGATAAATTAGAAGAAAGCAGGTAAATTATAAGAAAGCAAGTTCATTAGAAGAAAGCAGGTAATTCAGAAGAAAGCAGGTAAATTAGAAGAAAGCAGGTAAATTTAAAGAAAGCAGATAAATTAGATGAAAGTAGGTAAATTAGAAGAAAGCAGTTAAATTAGAAGAAAGCAGGTAAATTAGAAGAAAGCAGGTAAATTAGAAGAAAGCAGGTAAATTAGAAGAAAGCAGATAAATTAGAAGAAAGTAGGTAAATTAGAAGAAAGCAGGTAAATTAGAAGAAAGCAGGTGAATTAGAATAAATCACGTAAATTAGAAGAAAGCAGGTAAATTAGAAGAAAGCAGGTAAATTAGAAGAAAGCAGATAAATTAGAAGAAAGCAGATAAATTAGAAGAAAGCAGGTAAATTAGAAGAACACAGGTAAATTTTAGAAGAAAACAGTTCATTTAGAAGAAAACAGATAAATTAAAAGAAAGCTGGTAAATTAGAAGAAAGCAGGTAAATTAGAAGAAATTAGGTAAATTAGAAGAAAGCAGGTAAATTAGAAGAAATTAGAAAAATTAGAAGAAAGCAGGTAAATCAAAAGAAAGCTGGTAAGCATGGATCGAATACGATATATTCCCATGTTTATTGGGACACCCTGTATATAGTGTAATAGCACGTTGGATAATGATATATACAATGTTTGAAAAAACGAAAGTTTTGGTTCAACAGATTTAAATTGTTACTCAAACTTTACTTCACCTCAAAGTTAAATCCATTTTTGGGTTACTTTATTTATTTCTCGAAAAACTAAACAATTCCTGTAATGAAAAATATTAACCCATCAGTTTCCTCCAGCTTCTTATGTAAACGTACCTTAGTAAGTTAAGGACATGTTTGTTTTTTTAAAGCTTTCTCTCCACACTATATTTCCTTATTCTGTCAAGAGAACAGTACACATGCTTTGCAAAACATTTTTCATGTTTTGTCAGTTTGCAAAAAAGGGTCTTACATCATTAGCAAATATTTAAAAAATCTAAACAAATTATAAAAAACAGTGTTCGGGGTCATGGGATCTTGGGACATTTGATAGAAATTAACAGAAATACATTTACTAAACAGGTTGTTAATTAATAAATACTTTTATAGAAGACATTTAATTAATAGGAAATTTTTAAAACAGGATTTATTTTACAGGAGATTTGATATCTATATTTCTTTCTGTTCAATATCCCTGTAAGACCCTAAAAATCTAGTATGGTTACCAAATCTCGATGAAATCACTAGAATCTTTTTCAAAATTGCTTGCTTAAAATTTACAATGTAAAACTTTATATAATTTTTTTTTCTCGTTTTACAATCCCATGTTTGGTAAAGGAAACCTATATAAATTTAAATACAATTTCTTTCTTGAGGGAATCATCATCAACGCCCGTCCCAACTTCCTATAACTCATGCTAATTTTTCCAAAAAAAAATACAATTCTGGAAAAGGAAGACGAGTTTAAGGGTCAAGTTATGATTTAATGAGCATGAAACCAGTATCATAGACAATTTACCCTGATAAGTTCTTTTTGGTTGAGCTACTAGTAAAATTACTTGCTTTGTAATAAACATAAACTAGAAATCAAAATTGCCTAAATGTCGTCTTCTTTTTCAACTTTTATTTATAATGTTCTAGGTTGGATTTCCCCGGGAATTCCGCAATACCTTCAGTTTCACGGCATCAGCTGATCAGCATGGGATGAGGGTACGATGTGAAGCACGAAACTCAATAATGGCGGCCCCGGCAGTCTCGTTTATGGTTATCAAAGTTAAATGTAAGTCATATAAAGCTTGGAACTGTTATCTATAATGAGACTTGGGACTATTTACCCTAATGAGACTTGTAACCGTTTACTCTAATGAGACTTGGAACTGTTTACCTTAATGAGACTTGGAACTGTTTACCCTAATGAGACTTGGAACTTTTAACCCTAATGAGACTTGGAACTGTTAACCCTAATGAGACTCGGAACTGTTAACCCTAATGAGACTTGTAACTGTTTACCCTAATGAGACTTGGAACTGTTAACCCTAATGAGACTTGGAACTGTTTACCCTAATAAGACTTGGAACTGTTTACCCTAATGAGACTTGGAACTATTTACTCTAATGAGACTTGGAACTATTTACCCTAATAAGACTTGGAACTGTTTACTCTAATGAGACTTGGAACTATTTACCCTAATAAAACTTTGAACTGTTTACCCTAATGAGACTTGGAACTGTTTACCCTAATAAGACTTGGAACTGTTTACCCTAACGTGAGACTTGGAACTGTTTACCTGGGATATCTTGAATAAAGAGGGATTGAACACGCACCATTGCACATGCACCCCCCTACTTTAATGATACGCCTACCCTTTACACTTTACAGACCCCTAGCTATTTTAGGTTTGAAAACATAAACCAAAGTTTAAAAAATTTAAATAATTCTAATCTCTACGTATTATAGATTCAAAAGTTTTAAAATTTCATTTCTCTGAGATTTTTCTTTATCTTTACGCTAATTTTTTAACAAGATATTCAGTGTAGTAAAATTGATAAATAATGTTGAAACTTTCCGAATTTGTATGGACGCTACGTTCTTCGGCATGAGTCGTTTTTAGTAATTTCTCCTTTTAGACGCAACAGACAGAAGTAAGAATAGTCGCAATCAAAAGCGCTTATTTTTCGCCGTGAGCCTATACCCACTTTCATTTTTCGCGAACACTCCCTTTAAATCATTTGAATAAACAAAAAATTATTGGTAAAAAAGGTCTGTTAAAGGAAAAATTTCTGCATTGTTTGACAATGCGAATCCTTTTTAAAGTTCATATTTCAATGCCAGGCAGCTCATTAAACATGTTCAGTGTCAGGACATCTGTTTAAAATTATTGTATTTAAAACTACAATTGCAAATGTGAAAAAGTTTAAAAATATAACCCACAGATTTATTTATTGACATACGATTTGAAAACACTGTAGCTCATTAAAAACATTTATAAAACATAATTTATTGTTCTTTTTTAAAAAAATCATTACTTTGACCTACAATTTTATCAAATAAGCATGGCATTAATTAATGACCTCCTAGGGGTGGGGAGATGGGAGTTGTAATTTTGGTTCGGATAGTAGACACAGATAAGACATGTTAAAGCATTTATGTTTAATTGTTGTGCTTGTGCTGCTTTATCTCTCCGTAAAATAATTCTAGAAAAAAGGAGAAAAAAATAGACATTTGATACAATAAAAGCTAAGTCTAAGGGGGACACTGCTCTTCCCATAAATGCCCCTGTTCATGAAGTATAAAAATCAGAGTATTATTTCTCTTGCCATGAATAAACATATTAAAGAATTAGCTACAGTTAAACCTAGAACTTTGGAGACATCGGAAGAATTTATAAAATGTTGTTTTACAAACCAGCTAAGAATACTGACTTTAATCATATGGAGCTCTTGTAAACTGTTCCTACATATTTCATGGCTATTTATTTTTTACATTTAATGAGATTTAGGTATATTAGCATAAAACCCATTAAACAATTGTCAACACAACATTTTATAAATTCTTTCGATGACTCCAAAGTTCTGGGTTTAACTGTAGATCTTGTTATGTAGACAGTGCTAGTAGTTTACTGATCTCTGCTCCTGACTTTGGTTTACAAGGTTCTCTTCAGACCTTGACTTGTACAGCTGGTCCCAGCTTCCCACAAACTAAACTCAACTGGGTTTATCAGCAGGTAACATTCCTTGACATGTATAGCTGGTCCCAGCTTCCCACAAACTAAACTCAACTGGGTTTATCGGCAGGTAGCATCCCTTGACTTGTACAGCTGGTCCTAGCTTCCTACAAACTAAACTTAACTGGGTTTATCAGTAGGTAACATTCCTTGACATGTACAGCTGGTCCTAGCTTCCTACAAACTAAACTCAACTGGGTTTATCAGCAGGTAACATTCCTTGACTTGTACAGCTGGTCCTAGCTTCCCACAAACTAAACTGAACTGGGTTTATCAGCAGGTAACATTCCTTGACATGTACAGCTGGTCCTAGCTTCCCAAAAACTAAACTCAACTGGGTTTATCAGCAGGTAACATTTCTGGACTTGTACAGCAGGTCCTAGCTTCCTACAAACTAAACTTAACTGGGTTTATCAGCAGGTAACATCCCTTGACATGTACAGCTGGTCCTAGCTTCCCACAAACTAAACTCAACTGGGTTTATCAGCAGGTGACATTCCTTGACTTGTACAGCTGGTTCTAGCTTCCCACAAACTAAACTTAACTGGGTTTATCAGCAGGTAACATCACTTGACTTGTACAGCTGGTCCTAGCTTCCTACAAACTAAACTTAAATGGGTTTATCAGCAGGTAACATTCCTTGACATGTACAGGTGGTCTTAGCTTCCCACAAACTAAACTCAACTGGGTTTATCAGCAGGTAACATTCCTTGACTTGCACAGCTGGTCCCAGTTTCCCACAAACTAAACTCAACTGGGTTTATCAACAGGTAACATTCCTTGACATGTACAGCTTGCCCTAGCTTCCTACAAACAAAACTCAACTGGGTTTATCAGCAGGTAACATCCCTTGACTTGTACAAGCTTCCCACAAACTAAACTCAACTGGGTTTATCAGCAGGTAACATTCCTTGACTTGTACAGCTGGCCCTAGCTTCCCACAAACTAAACTCAACAGGGTTTATCAGCAGGTAACATCCCTTAATATTTGTGGAAAGGAACAGTTAATTGTGATGAAGACTGAAGACTTGAAGAGTAACATTTCTGGTTCATGGTTTCAAAGTTAAGCAGTCAGATAATAATAGTCCGCTTTTGGTCTGTAGCAAAAAAAACCTTAGCTAAAATTAGGCCATAATTGTTGCATCTTAGGGACTGTTAACATAATTTCAAGTGACTCGCAATGCAAAGATAGCAATACCCAATTTATAACGGTACCCTTGAAGCCTTAATCTGATCAAAAATGCAGCAGATAATGTAGTTTTTTTTAACTTTAAAAGTATTTAATTATGTGAACATCTCCAATTGTTTCTTATTAGCAAAAAATACATAAAAAATGGATATCTAATTCATGCTTGATCAGAAAAACTTTAAAGGGTATCGTTGTAAATCGGGTAATACAGTTTTAACGGACAATCGGCGACGATCACATAAGTATCCTTTTGTAATTCTAAAAAATCCTTTGTTTCCTAGGACGTCTCAGAGTCTGAAGTAATAATAGATAACACGTACAGTGAGGTGGACGGAGGTTATTATACATCCTCCAAGCTTCAGCTTAGACTCCCATCCTCTCCTCTTCAATCTAGATCCAGTAATATCAGCTGCAGATCAGATGATCATGGAGATTTATTGGAAAATTCTACCACGATTCAGATTTATGGTGAGTTAGATTACAGCGATCAAATGCAATGGATGTTAATGTAAATTTTACGATCTTTTGACAAAAATAAGAATTCCCATTTTTTGGAAATTCCAAGTTTCCCTCAATTTACAGATGCCAGAGTCCAATTCACAACGGTACCCTTACAAGCTTTGTCTGGGTGTATTAATCAGATAAAAGATATCAATGATTATAGTTTTAAAACTGATTATATTCAATGTGATTTCTCTACAAAAGTGACTTGCACATTTCTATTCTAGGAAAGCATATGGGGTAATTATCAAAATTAAGTTTTAAGTAATAAAAACCGTTGTATGTTTTCAGAGCCTCCGTCTTCCCCTGAACTCCTAGTCTTGGTAGATGGTGGCCCTGTAGATAAGGAACCGAATTTAATGAATTTGAGCTAGATCACTGAACTACCTAATCCCGGTTTAAATTTGAACATCTGATTTAAAGTTAAAGATAAAATAACAAATTAAATCTATGATTTAAATTTGAACCAGTGGTAGGCAATTAAAAATTATTAAATTCGGACCCAGGTTAAAGTGGGTCAACAGTTTACAATAGAATGCAAAGTATTCGGAGGCAATCCAGACCCAATTCTTCGGTTGCTAGTGGATAAACAAGAAGTAGGCTTGAGTCAAAACAGAAATATAATTCACACAATGACTGTCGAAGAAAGGAATTCTGATTGTGAAATAGAATGTTCAGTCTGGAACTCTGCACTGGAGTCTGAGGATGTGTCTAAAACACATCTTGCAATTTTATGTAAGTCATGTTTAAACAAGTAGTTTTCCAAAAATAATCAACATTGGTTATTTTCAGATCCAGCCATCCAACCAACCCTTAGGTTAGCAGTAGACGGCATCAAAGTAAACACTGTAACAGCAGGCAATACTATAGAAATTAATTGTGGATACATTGATGATAAAGATAGAGGAAATCCAGAAGCATGCTTATCCTTGTCAATAGATGGTTTGAGTTTGGTGGAAAATTCCAGTGAAGATATTGTTTTGATATTTCAATCTGAACGAGATCATCAAGGATCAAATATTGAATGTTCAGCAATTAATGAAGTTATGGAGACAGCTGCTACAAGCTCTACAGAAGTAGGATGTAAGTACACTTTTTGCTATAGAAATAACTAGAATGAAGTCGTCTTCGGTTGCAACAATTGATTAAGAAACTACACTCAAGATTTTGTAATTTTTAACACTATTTGTAACACCATTTGTAACACTATTTGTAGCACTATTTGTAACATATTCAGTCGCAAATATTACAAATTTCAAAATTTATATTGAACAAAGATGACTTGCATGCCACTTTATTCTGGTTATCACTGTAGAATGGCATTTATTTTTGTTAGCCCATCCTTTACCAGAATGGGAATTTAATGAATCATGAGAAGTACATGAATTAATTGCATAGAATAAGATGCTATTACTTAAATATGTTTTTAGTATATTCAAATAAAAAGCTTTTTTAGATCCCCCTGAGGATCCAACCCTTCTTATATATGTTGGAGCTGAACCGGTCAACGTGTTTAATCTGGGAGATGAAGTAACTGTTAAATGTGGTTACATGGGAAACCAAGAAGACCAAGGGTATCCTCATCCAACTTTAAAACTAATATTTAATGATGAAATTATCCTTCAAAATTCTTCTGATGATATTTCCTGGAGTTTCGAAGTTGTCCCCGAACTTATGGAATCAGTTATCGATTGTGTGTCAATGAACTCTTATTTGAATGTAGAGAAAAAAGTGTCAACTATAATAAATATCACATTATGTAAGTATTAATTAGAAATTATATCATATATACTTTTTTATGAATAACTTCAAGTTTTCATATTTCAGTGGAATCGAAAGAAGATTACTTTGAGGATAATGTGATCCAAGCTAAAGGCAGTGTAATAGATGTTACAGAAGATAGAATAACTGATTCCAATGATAAAACTGATAATTATGATGAAACTGATTATTATGATGAAACTGATTCTAATGGTAAAACTGATTACAATGATAAAACTGATTATTATGATAAAACTGATTCAAAGAAGGAAGATTTAAAAAATGATGATCATGAATATATTTATGAGCTGGAAGGTGAAATAGAAGCATCATTTGTTAGTGATAATCATCCAGTTGAAAATGAAATGGAGAATGGCGAAGAAGAAATAACAAGCAGTGATACATTTGGTGAAATAGTTTCTGATAAGTCTGACTCTGAGGAAATTGATTATTTATCACAACGTTTATCCGGAGAGAAAGTTGAACCTAAAGCATCCGATATAGAAATGAAACAAGTTGAGATTGAGATTAACAGTCTTGTAGCACAAGCTATGAATGATGATGTTAGCACTACCGACACAGAAAAATATCTGATTCTCCCCGAAGATGAAAGTTTAAATTTTCAAAAATCAGAGTTCAGCTCTGAACTTTCTGCGTCCAAAGAGGATGAATATGTTGACGAAGATGATGATAACAATCAGTTTACTGAAGAAAATGATAATAATTATGTTTATCACGATGAGATCTTAAATGCTGAAAATGACACAGAAGATTCGACTTCAGAAGAAGCTGCTGAACCTGACAGTGGTATAGTGGAAGTAGAAGAGGAAATATTTCAACAAAATAACATAAAAGAGGTTCAAACCTCAAATACAGTACCAGTCGTGAGTGATCAACCAAAAGGCAGTGATAACTTAATTAAGAAGTGGAATGCTGAGTCTTTAGTCAAATCATCTGGTTCTGCTTTATCAACAGTTTTAATGCCATTATTGATCGTAGTAATTATTTTAAATAGTTAACTTTGATAAGTTTGATTATTTAAATAATTTAATGTAAATATCAGAATTCTGATTTGAAAAAAAAGTTCATTTTGTTTGTCTTAGATAGTTTGGAACATTACTGCTTAGAAATCAGCCGGGACTATAAAGTGGTCAGCCGGGACTATAAAGTGGATTTTAAAGTGAGTCAATTAGGAACAGGAAAAACGAAAAGATTTGTCTCTAAATCTTGATACTTTGCTCTAAACAATTTCAATATACGTATCACATGCAGTTTATTTTCCATGCAAATTATTACCTTCATCCTGACTTTTACTCATTTCAGGGATTTTAGAGCGTTTGTGCTTAAAGGGAGTGACCGGCAATGTATGGTGGTTGAACTGAATATGTAGTATTGTGGACAATTTTTTAAGGATTCATTTGAGTCATATTAAACGATTCTACGACGTATATTTACTGAGTTTGAGTGGACGTACAAAATCATGAATTTGGGTAGGTACATTTTTAGAATAGTTTATTTTTAATTATTAGATAACAACGACAAAAAATGTGACAAAAATTCTACAGTAAACAAACTAGTTGTTTAGGAATAGCAACAGGTTGAGAAATTAAAAATTAACTCTTATCATCGAAAATAAGTATTCAAACTCAGTAAAAATATGTTGTAGAGACGTTTAATTTGTCTCAAATGAATCCTTAAAAAATGTTCCACAATACTACATATTCAGTTCAACCACCATACATTGCCGGTCACTCCCTTTAAAGAGACTGTTTTTGTAATCTTGAAAAAGTTTACTCTTTAAAAAATGGCCGATTCACAACGCCATACAACCTTTACCTGGCCAATAATGTGAAAGATAACGTCGTCTTTCTAGCTTGAAAACTGTTCAATTCTGTTAATTTCTCAATCGTTTCTGAAGCAAGAAATGTGCAAGACACTTTTGTAGAAAAATTACTAGTTAAAATAATCAGATTTAAAAATAGTGATATTTATTCTAATTCATACTTTATTGGACGAAGCTTTTAATGGTACCCTAGTGAATCAGACATATCACTCAACATTAAGTTTCTAGTCCCTTCAAATGTAATCCTATTTTCAAAAATTAGGATATTTGTGTTTTTAAGTGAACAATTCTTTGAGTGAATAAAAATTTGAAAATTATAATTGTTTAAAGATTTTCAAAAGATTCTTATGTTTTTGTAAAATATTTGTTAAAAATGTTTTAGTTCAGCATAAAAAAAGCAAAGATTAAACTTAAAATTTGACAAATATGTTTGATAAAGTGAGCATTGTGAATAATATATATGATTGACTTATGTTAAAACCACATGTTTTATCAAATTAACTTAACAGAATATACTTAATGTTACAAGAATAAATACATGTTTAAATAACACATTTTTTGCTTTAGACACACAGACAATATTTGATACCAAACATCTTGAAAACAGATGGAAAAGTTTGGGCCGAACTTTTTTTCACATGAGCCAGGGGTTATATAATGTCTATGATATAAAAGGATTAAAGGGAGTGATAGGCAATTTATGGTGGTGAACTGAGAATATTTGAAGTATTTATAGTTACTGAGTTTGAGCGCAAAGTCGACGTTCAAAATCATCTATTTGGTTGGTTAAGTTTAGAGAATTTTTTAAAAATTAATAAATAACGACGACGAAAAATTTATTGAAAATTCTTCAGTGAACTAATTAGTTACTTAGAAACAGGTTGAGAAAATAAAAATTAACCATTATCATCTAAAATAAGTAATCTTATTCAGTTATTGGTTTTTCCAATGTCACATTGTTCACAAACATTTTCTGTAGATTTCCTGGAATTTTTATTGAAAAGACGACATTCAAAGAATTTGAAGAAATCTGTGAGCAAACTCATGAAGAATAATAAATTCATTATAATGATGAAAAAGAAATAACTGATTCTAACATTGATTTATTGAGAAAATTTCAATTAAGAAATTTATTTCTTACCATCTAATTAGTTTACTGTAGAATTTTTACAATATTTTCATGTTTGTCGTTATTTAGTAATCTTTAAAAAAATCGATTCTCAAAATGGATTATTTTGAACGTAGATTTTGCACTCAAACTCAGAAATTAAACAGCATTAATTCGTTTTATATGTCTGAAATTAATTCTAAAAAATTTCACCACTATGCTGCATTTCTCAGTTCAACCCCCATACATTGCCGGTCACTCCCTTTAAAAAATGTCACATTAAAAGAAATATAAAGCCTAGTAATATTTATAAAAGGTTCAAAACAACTGATATCACAAATTCTGTATTTAATCTTTATATTATTACTTCAGATAGTGTAGACATTTTCAAAATAAAAATTCTTGTAAAACAGAAAGTCAAAAGATTACAATATCAAAGGTTTACACCATGAGGTTGCACAGATATAGGAATAAAACAAATTTAGTATTCAGTTTTATTTTAGTTTTTTTACATTATTGCAGGTTTTTTGGTTTTCTTATCTGAAATAAAACAAAATAAGTATTTAAATCACAAGCCATGAATCAACAGGTTTAACAAAATTTATCTAGTCAATGCATGCCGAAATTTTAAATAAACCTCTATTAAAAAAAGAAAGGGCATGACCAATTCACAATGATACCCTTGAAACCTTGATTTGATCAAAAATGTGGAAGAAATCCCCCCCCCCCCGCCCCTCCACCCTTATAGAACATGTAATTTTGCCTTTCGTAAATCAGCATGGGGAAACTATACGGAGAAACTACCATGTTGTGGTCAAACAATTGGATCCATCCAAAAACAGACAAATGATTAATTCATTTACGTTAAAAACTGAAACCTGAAACCTGAAAGATGAAATACTTAAAATGCACAACAGTTTTAAAGAAAGTAAATTAAAAAGTTTTTGGATTGTCAAAAAATAAGATTTTAAAATCTTGTCAATTTAGAACCACACTTTGGTTCTTTATGCTAAAAATTCGATTGTTATATTTTAGTTCTAGTTCTGTACCAAATATCATAAAGTTACACAAAATATATAAAACCTTAAACACAGTTTAGGATTATTTGTTACAGTGACGTTATACCAATACAGCTTTGCGCCTTCATATCTCATATATTTTTGCTTTGAAACCAAGAGTGAATAATAGAATTTGTTGGTATATTGTCACAAAGGATTAACGGAGAGGATATGATAAAAATGCCTAAATAAAAAATTGCAAATATTACGTCAAAGGAAGACGATATTTGAGAATTATTTAACTATTTATAAAACAAGATGGCCGGGAAATTGTTAAAATTGTAGAAAATGAACTAGCGCCCGAACTACTGTGTTTGGGTAAAAAAAAATCAAATTTCAAAATATTTGATTAATTCTTTTATTTTTTACCCCTGGTTATAACATAATTTGTGCAAGGAGTAGAATTAAGATAGCTGTGTCTTTGAAAGGAAGACGACATTCGACACGAAAATAGTTTTCAACATTTTTCTAATCACATGGAAAGCTTATTTAACAATATTATTAAATTTAACAGATGTTAATTAATACTGTTTTAAATTTATTTTGTGGCAAAAATGTCAAAATGAAGACTTGTGCCACACTACTACCGGGGCGTAATATTACCCCGGGGCGTTTTCTAAAGGCAATGCAAAAATCAAAATAAAAATATAATAATATAAAGTTCCTTAATGCAATTTCAACATATATTTTTGTGATTTAATAATACATAAATCTAAACGTGAGAACTTATCCCGGATCAACCATTGCTCTTCCACTTTAATTAATTGATCAAGCATTAATCCTAAATTTAAAAAAGTCCACATTGGAGTTCAAGATCAAGCATTCAAGTGATACTCCGTGCACAATAGTTTTCTCCCCTTAGCTCATGGACCGAATTTAATGAATTGGTGCCGCGCCGGTTCAAATCCGGAATCATGGATTTAATTCCAGGAATCTTTAATTTTTAATCAGTGATTTAAAATTTGTACCGGCGAAAGGTAGTTACGCAATCTAGCTCAAATTCAGTAAATTCGGTCCCTGGTACTTTTACTCTTTACAAATTGTTATTTATCATTAAACTGGCTGAAGTGCCCGGCGGTGACCGTGGAATTTTTATTAAAATCGAATTTCGAAAAAAAATTTAGATGTTTGAAAAAAAATTTAATTAAAAGAATTCGATTTTCGAAAAAAAGGTTGAATCATTTTAGCCGATGTTACCCCTAGGGTACTGAAGGGTTCCCTCAAAAAATGTCAACCAGCTATAGCTGACATACAAATATATATACATACCCAAATAGATTGTCAAGTACAATAGATGGCACTTCCACGAACATTTATTAACATTTCTGAAATATGTTTTAACGTTATACTTTCGAATTTTAAAGGGTTATGTACAATATCAGTTTCAACCCCGTTATTTAGTCAATAGAACGTTAAATAAAAAAGTGTAAAAACAGAAAAAATTGCACTAATTTCACTGAAAGATAAGCACTTTAGTCTAACAATATCACTTTTATTTATAGTTTTGTCAGACACAGAAATTGAGTTGACACTTATGACGTAGAAACAGCTGTAATAAACTTTCTGTGTTGCCATCTATTGTACTTGACAACCTAGTTGTACAAACCGACATCTATATATAAATATATATATATATACATGAGCAAATAGATTTCTTATATAGAAGAAGGATCAAATAATTATATATATATATAAATGAGCAAACAGCTTTAGTATATAGAATAAGGATAATTTTGCATAATTTTCTCTGCTCTATAGTTTCAGAGAATTGAAAAAATGGTTCTGAGAATGCAGCAGATAGTTTTCAGTTGTATTTTAGCTTCTCACATTTTAGGAAATATTCAAATTATTCAAATATGTATATTAATGGATTGTACATGTTTTAAGGACTGTACATGTTTTAAGGGACTGTACATGTTTTAAGGAACTGTACTTGTTTTAAGGGACTGTACATGTTTTAAGGACTGTACTTGTTTTAAGGGATTAAGGGACTGTACATGTTTTAAGGGACTGTACATGTTTTAAGGGATTGTGGATGTAATTTCAAGTAACCCTCTACTCGAGAAGTTGCGCACATGCATTGAATTTTTATTTTTGTTGAAAGCAATTCTGCATTTGCTTGCAAATTTTGTATTTCATCGCATATTGGGCACGTGGGCTAGCAAATTTGTGCGAAATTGCCAATTCTTACACACAAATTTGCTTCTACATGTACATAGATTGTTACATACTAGAAATTCAAAACATTGATGTTCTTCTCAAAATCTTTATTGAAAAGAGGAGTTTTTATTGAAAATATCCAATGATCCAAGATGTAAAGCTAGCGATAAATTAACATTAATTCATGTTGACGGGAATTCTTTAAAAATTGGAATATTTCAAAGATGTAATCATTGCTAGTGAGTGTTTTTGTAGCTCTCTTCATTTGGCTTCGTCAAATCCAGCCCAAGATACCAGGTAAGGACTCAGCTTAATTGCTTAAAGGGACTGTTCAGGTAAAATGAAAGGGGGTATAGGCTAAAACCTAAACATTTTAGAACGCGATTGTGAATAATATTAGTACTTTCTGATGTTCCTCTCTCAAGAAATTGATATGAATCTGTTTCAAAATTATATATGTATGAGATTTGGTATATTAATCAAAGTTTTAAAAAGGCAATATTCAGCAAATAAGTAACAAATCTGAAAATTACGATTAATCAGAGGAGCCTAAAAAGTTTAGATACACTCCTATTATGATTTGAATATTATGCTCATTCATTTTTAATAGATATAATTGATAATGAAATCATAACGTCTGTATCACATGACCAGAATTTCCACCAATGGCAATTCAGTATTTGGTCACAGGGCTTCGTTGACCATATGAGTTTGACACAGTTTTATATCAATTTCTCAAAACAAAGACTTCAGATAGCACTAATATTGGTCGCTTCAATTTTACCTTATCAGTCTCTTCATTATTATTGAAATTCTACATTTTACAATTTTGTTTTTCATATACATTGAATGTTTACTGTACTGAAGTTTTAGTATGCAAATGTGTAGTAAAATGTCAAAAATGTTCATTTTTGATTAAGATAATTTTGTTTTCCTATCCGAAAACTAATTATCTGTAGCCTCAAGGAAAATAGCCAAACTATGCCAGACAAAATAAATCATGCCATGCACATTTTATTATCATTGAGATAACATGCAAAGGGGAATAGCATTGCTAATGCTGAACCCTATCCCGCTTGGGTTATTTTTGTCTTAAAAAGATGGGGTGGGGGAGGGGGGGGTGTCACTCCCCCTCCTCGCTATCAGTTGAGTTCTTCTGTCCAAGAAATCTGTATCAAAATTATTTTAGAGAAGACATGTCAATATTTGGTTTATATCAGCAGCAGAATGATATGGAGATTTGGAAGCATGTTGAAAATCCCATCTACCTCTTCAGAATCAACTCTGTCTGGGTGGTTAGTGATATCAAGACTGGAGATCACAACTACAACCTGGAGATCAACGATCTCAACTCTAATCCAAAGATCAAAGATCTCCACTCCAACCAGGAGATCAAAGATTCCTACTTCAATCTAAAGAGCAAATTTCTCAAATCCAACAAGAAAATCAAAGATCTTAACGCCACTCTTGAAAATGGAGATCTTAACGCCACTCTTGAAATTGGAGATCTTAAACCTAACTTTAAGTTGGGAAACCTTAGTCGACCAACTCCTGTAAGGCTCATCAATAGGTTTGATTTGATTTAATTAATCTTCTTATCTGGCGTGGTTTCTACTTTGTGAGCTATAATTATGGCTTGGGCCTCTTAACATGAAATTAACGTTTTTTCTTCTATTTATACTCAGCATTTCAAGTTAACGACCACTAATTTAGAAAATTAAACACAGTTAGAAGTTGGATTAAACCCCTTTAAGAAAATGGAACTATCACAGATTAACAACAGAATTTTTTTTCTTCATCAATATTCACCATACTTTTTATTTAAAAAATTTGACATTGTTAAATGGACTGTAAGCGTAATTTTAAGTGATCCTCTATGTAAAGATGGCCGATTTACAACGATACCCTTGGAGGCTTTATCTGATCATGTATGAATTAGATATCCATGTTTTGGTTTTTGGTTTCTCCACAAAAGTGACTTAAGCATGTTCTGGGGAGAAATGGTGAAAATTAATTACTTTTTATACCATAAAAACGAAGATATCTTCCACATTATTGATCAGATAAAGGTTTCAAGGATATTATTGTGAATAAAGTATTCTCCTCTTTTACAAATCATTTTTAACCAACCTAATTATAAATATTAAAAGTCTTCCATCCATCTTAAATCTAAAAAAGTTCTTGGAATGGAGCAATTATCAAAAACGAATGCCAAAAGATCCAGATACAGGCTCTTTATACAAACATGCATGGAATATATGTTTTAAAACATTAATAAGATTGAATTGGATGAATGTTCTTGAATCAAGTAGCAGTAGTTCTTTTGTATAACATTTTTATTTTAGATTGAACACTAGTTATCCCGGTAATTTATCATCTGGTTGGAACTATATTCATCAAAATAACATGAGTTCAGAGATAGAACTAATGCCAGCTGTTAATATCCATATAACCTGCTGCAGTGATATAAGGTGAGCCAATTTATCATCTGGTTGGAACTATATTCATCAAAATAACATGAGTTCAGAGATAGAACTAATGCCTGCTGTTGATATCCATATAACCTGCTGTAGTGATATAAGGTGAGCCAATTTATCATCTGGTTGGAACTATATTCATCAATATAACATGAGTTCAGAGATAGAACTAATGCCAGCTGTTGATATCCATATAACCTGCTGCAGTGATATAAGGTGAGCCAATTTATCTTCTGGTTGGAACTATATTCATCAATGTAACATGAGTTCAGAGATAGAACTAATGCCAGCTGTTGATATCCATATAACCTGCTGCAGTGATATAAGGTGAGCCAATTTATCATCTGGTTGGAACTATATTCATCAATATAACATGAGTTCAGAGGTAGAACTATCTCCAACTGTTGATATTCATATAACCTGCTGCAGTAATATAAGGTGAGCCAATTTATCATCTGGTTGGAACTATATTCATCAATATAACATTAGTTCAGAGGTAGAACTAACTCCAGCTGTTAATATCCATATAACCTGCTGCAGTGATATAAGGTAAGAAACTCAGAACGACAAAGCATTTATCTTTTTTTTAAACTTAACAAAATTAACATTTTTAGATTTAAAATCATTTTTTGATGGAAATAAGTTGGGGTTAAACATTTTAGGCGGATATAATTTTTCTTATTCCGCAAAAGGAAGAAAAATGCACCCAGAGGCTTGAAATCTCCATGAAAGAAAAAAATTGAAAATTAAATTTTTTTAATGTATGGTAACTTTATAAAGAACGTAAATAAAGAACATAAATTAACGAAATTATTTATTGATGTGGGTCAATTCTGAGATTAAACTTTTAACCATTATTTCTTTTGGTGTTTGACATTTTTAGAAAAAATTCCAATTAAAAGAATAAGAATTTTAAAAACTTAAGGTTTGGTGAAAAGTCTGAATATAACCTGGATCTGAAAACATCTTTGTGTAATACAGGATTTATCAGATGCAATACAGGTAGACTATTTTCATTAAACATACATGTTAATTTGCAATACATTTTACAGTTACAGAAAATATCCATCTAAACGTACTCAGCTAATGCAATGTTTAAGCATGAAACCTATAAGTTGTTACAAGTGAATCATTTCAGATTAGTTTAGAAAGTCTGGCAAATAGACTTCCTTTCATGTATACCAAGCTGGGTCTGTGGATCAAGCTCTATAGTTTTAGGGTTTTTGTCACGATAAATGAAAGAAAAATTCACTCTAAGAAATTTCAAATTGTCATCTAAATTGTTGGAGCACCGGAATTATGCAGTAATTCCATCATTGCATCATCTTAAGTTCTAGCAATGGAAACCTCATAGGCTCTGGGACCTTGACCAAAGCCCAGGAAAGTGTTCGCACTTCTCGACTCTTTTGCTTGTTTGGAAAAGTTTTCTGGGTTAAACAGATCTGGGTTCGCGTAATATCTTTCCTCTCCTTGAATTCCAGTTGAGGCATTCTACAGTAGGTACAGTTTAACATTCTACAGTAGGTACAGTTTAACATTCTACAGTAGGTACAGTTTAACATTCTACAGTAGGTACAGTTTATTTAACATTCTACAGTAGGTACAGTTTAACATTCTACAGTAGGTACAGTTTAACATTCTACAGTAGGTACAGTTTAACATTCTACAGTAGGTACATCATAACTCAGAACTTCGTAGACAATAGACATTGAAACAATTTATAAAATGTTTTCAATGGTTTTTTACTATTACTTAAATCTCAGTAATTGCAAAATTAAAAAATTGCCATGACATATGCAGGTACAGTTTTAAAGAGCTTCATATTATCAATCAATAAAAGAAACTAAATATCTGCAGCATTCCATTATGAGTAGGTTTAGAGAACGACATTTATAAATTCTTTCCGTACCTCCTAAGTTCTGATTTAAACTGTAGTTAAACTACATCTCGCAACTCATTAAATCTGGTTCTTGAACATATGGAATCCCTTTGTTCTTCCAATGGTTAAAGTTCTTGGTGATGGATCGATAGAACAGTAACAAAAGAGTGATCACAACCAGTCCTAACTCTAGTAGCATCTTAGCAAAACTATAAGTATTTAATTATTGAATAACAGAACTGAGTTAATTCCCTGATTTAAAACTCTTGAAAAGCTTTTGCCACATTTAGCCACCCTAAAGCTGTAAGTTGCATGGTGAATCGTGTTAGAGTATAAGGATTTAACGATCTTTTTTAAAATCTAAAATCTAAAATAATTTTAAATGGCAGTAATTTCCTACTTCATGGTCCAAGAACCACGAACTAGTTGTTGCAAATTTCCTCCTTATTTCACGAACTTTTTCTGCGAAATTTCGCATTTTTTCTCTTCACTCATTTTCGCCAAAAAAAATTTCGCCAAAAAGTTTGCGAAATGGGAACAAAAGTCTTTTTAATCATTTTAAAAGCTTAAGTTACACAATCAAAATAATTATTTATAGATAATTTAGTCATGTTTTAAACAAAAAAATTCTCCATATAAAGAGGGGTGTGTCCGATTTACAAAAGAACGCTTTTTTACATGGTATAATCAGGAATGAGAGAAATATTTTTTTTAGTTTGAAAATTGCTAAAATTGTTAAAAACAAAAAAATTTCCCCATTATTAAAGTTCTAATGCAACATGATATTATGCCCACAGGTCATTTAAAGACTTATAAATAAAGATTTTACTTCAGGAAATTTGATCGGGATATGTAAAACTGTAATTTTAAAATCTGATTCGACATCAACTTTCATGAATCAAAATGATAGTCTTGGACAATACAGTCTTATCGGAGTTTTTCAGGTAATACTGATTACAGGGTGTCCCACTCCCTTATATATAATAATACTGATTACAGGGTGTCCCACTCCCATATATATAATAATACTGATTACAGGGTGTCCCACTCCCAAATATATAATAATACTGATTACAGGGTGTCTCATAAAATAATAAGCAACTTATTCTAGGAATGACCATGCCTTTAATGAATTAATTTAGAGATGGTGTCCCATATCCCATATGTTGTGCGATTATTTCAATACATTGAAGACGATTTTTTTATTTAAGCTTAACAAGCTTTTTTTCGAATTAAAAGTAATTAAAAAGAAACTTTTTAAATTAACAGCTTCTCATAGCTTCCGTGTTTATGTGTATTTATTCTGTTTAAAGCTTGACATAAATCAAAATTTAATTTGAAAGTCGTCTTCTTGTCTTGATATATTCGACGACGACTGTATGTGAAATACAAAGTTTTTTTTACATTGATAACAGTGTTTAATGCAGATGCACTGTTTTAGTTACTTTTTACAGGGAGTCCCACGAAACATGACAGTTGTGAGAAGGATTGAAAATCGTCTTTGATCTTTGAAATATTTTGCAGCATTTGTTTGAAAGACGAAAAAACGAAGACGATCTTTAAGGAAGAGTTTAATAATTTTCAATATAAATAATGATGATAATAATAATAATAAAAACAACAATTATAATAGTCGTGGTTTAGGGATATCAATTTTCTTATATATTCTATATATTCTCTTATATATTCTGTATATTCTCTTATATATTCTATATATTCTCTTGTACATTCTATATATTCTCTTGTATATTCTTTATGTTTTCTTATATGTTCTATATATTCTCTAATATATTCTATATATTCTCTTATATATTCTATATATTCTCTTATATATTCTATATATTCTCTTATATATTCTATATATTCTCGTATATATTCTATATATTCTCTTATACATTCTATATATTCTCTTATATATTCTATATATTCTCGTATACATTCTATATATTCTCGTATATATTCTATATATTCTCTTGTACATTCTATATATTCTCGTATATATTCTATATATTCTCTTATATATTCTATATATTCTCTTGTACATCCTATATATTCTCTTATACATTCTATATATTCTCTTATATATTCTATATATTCTCTTATATATTCTATATATTCTCGTATATATTCTATATATTCTCTTATATATTCTATATATTCTCGTATATATTCTATATGTTCTCGTATATATTCTATATATTCTCTTATATATTCTTTATATTCTCTTATATGTTCTATATATTCTCTAATATATTCTATATATCTTTTACATGTACATAGATTGTG
>NW_019397143.1:93964-101313 GCF_000591075.1 Eurytemora carolleeae
ATTGAAGAATAATAATATCAATAATAATAATTATCAAGAATGATATAATATTGAAGCATAATACTATCAATAATAATAATTATCAAGAATGATATAATATTGAAGAATAATAATATCAATAATAATAATTATCAAGAATGATATAATATTGAAGAATAATAATATCAATAATAATAATTATTAAGAATGATATAATATTGAAGAATGATAATATCAATAATAATAATTATCAAGAATGATATAATATTGAAGAATAATAATATTAATAATAATAATTATCAAGAATGATATAATATTGAAGAATAATAATATCAATAATAATAATTATATCAGAATGAGAGTTGGCTTGTCTCAAATAAGATTGGTGGAGTCCACGGTGGAGTTCAAAATAGAGGAACATCAGAAAACCTTCCGTACAAGTATTAGAAAACATTTTATTTAAAAAAAATTGTTTTTGAAAAGATGTTTATTTTAAAAATGTCAACATATTTATGTCATATTTTTTTCTTTTTTTAAAAAGTGTTTTTTTTATTTCATATTACATTTGAGATATAGAAGTTAGTTCAAATTAAAACTCTGAATTCCAATAATTTTGTTTAAGTCTTGGAAAAATTTAAATCGAGATTTTTCAAGTTTGCTGACAAGCTGGGAATATGCTGATTTATCTACAGCTGGTTGGCAATGGAGGTTTGTTTTAGATTATTTGATTAACAAAAAGAAATTCAGTATATACCATAAGCACTTTTTTTTTGCAGCATTATTGTGAAAACGACCGTTTTTTTATTTTTTAAAACGATAGTTTTTCCTTTTGTGAAAACGATCGTTTCTTTTTCTTTTTCTTAAAAACTATCATCTCTTTCAAAAACCATGGTTTTCAAAAACGATCATTTATCTATACGATTGTTTCGTTTTCATATTTTTTTCATCGTTTTGGATAAGATACGATCGTTTTTCAAAAAAGTCAAAACATCCCATCCCTAGGTGTACGACATTGAGTTGCAAAGATAATAGGGATTAGCAAATCAGAGTTTGTGGCAAAGACTCAATTATTCGATGCATAAAAGGATTGTTATTGATGGTAAATGATTACACTGAAAAACATGATGAGTTAGCATGAAACCCATCTGCCTGGTTTTTTTCTTTTGAAAGTTAACCTAATTAATTTTGAAACCTAACAAAGAACATTCCGTTGTTACTCGATCAAAATTTGAGCCAATTCTGTGCAGACCGAATTAGCTCAAAATTAGTTTGGAGATGACAGGGCTTATTGCCGGTCAAGGTTGAAAAATGTTTTTTTTTATTCAATTTCAATATTTGAAATTTTTAGATTTCGAACCAAAGTTAATAGAATGTTGTGAAGCGTCCTGAATGCCTAGTTTTTATATTTATGACGTATTTGTAGATATGATGGCACTATGGAACTATGGCGTATTTGTAGATATGATGGTACTATGCAACTATGACGTATTTGTAGATATGATGGTACTACGGAACTATGACGTATTTGTAGATATGATGGTACCATGGAACTATGACTTATTTGTAGATATGATGGTACTATGGAACTATGACGTATTTGTAGATATGATGGTACTATGGAACTATAACATATTTGTAGATATGATGGTACTATGGAACTATGACGTATTTGTAGATATGATGGTACTATGGAACTGGTTTGTGAATCTGAACCCTGTAGTAAACACAAGTGTGGACAGAACGCAATCTGCACACAAACAGTGAGAACATTTATAATTTCGAGATTTCCTAAATGTTGTCTTCTTTTTTGTGCATTTCAAAAACTATTTTTCTCTTCGCTAGCTGAAGAGCCCGGCGTTGTCCGTGGAAAAATCTTATTGTCGGTTTTTTTTCCTTTAATATTATTCTAATGAGTAAACAAAAGAAGAGAAATTAGTTTAAAAGTTTTTGATATTATTTATTTTTAGACTGAACGTAGAGTTTGTACATGCAAAGAAGGATTTACAGGTACAATTTTAACGTTTAAAAAACAAAATTGACAAACATTTGTAGAACATTTGATTTTTCATAGCATAAAGATACCTGAGGCCGAATTTAAAGAATTTGAGCCGCGGCTTATATTTGAGACGAGGCTCAAATATAGTTGGTTCCACTTAAAATTGTATTAAATTTTTTAACCAGTTTTTGGCGGATTTGACCCACGGCTCAAATTCATTAAATTCGGACTCTAAGAACTAAAGTTTCGCAGAGGATAGCGCTGGACTCTATATTCTATATATCAACTTTACAAACTTCTAAATTAAGATTTAGTTCCTTAGATCTTTAAAGTTGACTTATTTTGTGACAAATAGATTTTTAGCGCTGAAGACTGAACGCTGAAGGGGAAAAAAACTTTTCCAAATGCTATAGTCAAAGGTTTTAAATAAACAAGGTTCGCCTCTGTTCTTGATTTTAACCATAGAAACTTCAGAGACGACTGCACAGAATTTATTCAGTTTTTATTCTAACGTTAAACCTGTAAACCTTTTGCTTTCTTTGCAAAATATTAATATGCAATTAAAAACCTTTAGATTATTTTAATTTATGAGTTTAGGACATCATTTTTGGGTATCTCTGTATCGTTAATTATGCTTCTTTCTAGGAGACCCAGTGTTTAGATGTTTCCCGATAGAGTATGATAAACAATGCGACTGTAAAAAGTAAATTGTTATTAGCAATCTATTGTTTGGAATGAGTAAAGTACTTTCCAAAAGGCATTTTCCCAAGAGCAACTTCCCAAGTGACAATTTCCTAAGTGGCAACTTCCCAAGTGACAATTTCCCAAGTGGCAACTTCCCAAATGTGCAATTTCCTATGCGGCAACTTCTCAAATGAACATTTTCCCAAATGACAATTTCCCAAAGAGGCAATTTCCCCATGAAAAAAAACGGCATTTTCCCCATGAAGGAAGTTTTTAATGAACATTTAAGTTTTACATTTTAAAAAGAATTTCTCAACTTTTTTAGAAAATACGCAATTTAAAAGAAAAATTCATTCAGTTTCTCTCCTTTAGTTAAGGCAAGAACATGTTGGCGGCCTACACCCTTTCTTCAAATGGTAAACATGTATTAAACGATCCGTATTATTATTTACGGTTAGGTTAAGCCTTCTGCAACTCTAGGATGGGCTAGCGGGCCGGGCGCTGTGGCTATTACTTACTTTAAAGAAAATATAGTAAGTTATAAGAGGAAATTGTTGCTTGGGAAAATGTACATTTGGGAAGTTGCCGCTTTTCTTTCATGGGGAAGTTGCCACTTGGTAAATTGTCATTTGGAAAAATTTACATTTGTGAAGTTGCCGGTTGGTAAAATTGCACATTTGGGAAGTTGCCACTTGGAAAATTACCCTGGGGAAGTTGCCGCTTGGGAAAAAGCCTTTGGGAAAGTGCCCAACATCTAAAAACTTTACAAATATTTGTATTTTTTTTTTTGGTAGAACTTGTGTTCTGGTTCTTAACGGGTGACCTTATTTTGTGAAATCACACATGATCATGTTCAAAAATTCAACAATTTTCCTCAAACATTTTTTTTTTGTTACGGTGAGGGAATTATACTAATGAAAATACAAAAATTAGCAAAATGGTTTTTTTAAGTTATGTATTCTAAAAATAATCACATTATATAAATGAATGCATTTTAAAAATATTTTTGAAAGGCTAACGGTTGATAGTACAGGAGACTCAAACCTCGTTCAACCCAATAAGGAAAGCATAATTTTTAGTATTATTTAAGATAAAAAATTAAAAATTGTTTATTCTTACACATTTGATTTGAATTAGATAAATAATGAAATTTTGTTAAAGAAACCTATTACTTTAAAAAACATTGGGGTCGGGATAAACTTTTCTGTGATGTGGCCGATCAAGAAGCACCAAGGCAATGGTTAAAAAAATAAAATTATTTTCAACTGATGTTTATTTCTGCTGAAATTTCTAAAATTATATGTTAAAAGATGGGAGAATACTTTCTTTATGGAACTGACCAAGGTATAATTTGTTAAGCCACTTTTTCCTATAAGCACCAATAATTTTTCCTATAAGCACCAGTAATTTTTCCTAAAAGCACCAATAATTTTTCCTTTAAGCACCAATAATTTTTCCTATAAGCACCGATAATTTTTCCTATAAGCACAGATAATTTTTCCTATAAGCACCGAGAGTTTTCGTAAGCTAAATTAAAAAAAAATTTCTGATTTTTTTATCTAACTGGCTGGTTATTTCAGTTTTCTTAACTCAAGTCTAAAAGTCGTCTTTTCAGACGTTTTCTGATTCTTACTATACAAATATTTCTCAGGATCTAATGTTTATCAACATGTGAGTGGGCTGGAATTTCTGTTTCAGGTTTTTTTAAATACTTCATAAAAGCAATATCTCTACATTTAAATGAAAATGAAAAATGTTTAAAGGGAGTGTTCGCGAAAAATGAAAGGGGGTATAGGCTTAATGCGATAAAAAAGCGCTTTTGATCGCTACTAATCTTACTTCTATCTGTTGCGTCTATAAGGAGAAAATTGATAAAGACGTCTCATACCGAAGAGCGTAGCGCCCATACAAATCGAGGAAGTTGGAACATATGACTTAGACCGTAAAAAAATCAAATTAATATCAAACAAATCATTCAGATNCTCGACTTAAACTCCACTTTTGAAATCCACTTGTCAACTGGGTGAAATCTGGGTGAATAAACTCGACTTAAACTCGACTTTTTGAATCCAATATATTCCCAGTCATCAACTGGGTGAAATCTGGGTGCATAAACTCCACTTAAACTCGACTTTTTGAATCCAATATATTCCCAGTCATCAACTGCGTGAAATCTGGGTGCATAAACTCTACTTAAACTCGACTTTTTGAATCCAATATATTCCCAGTCATCAACTGGGTGAAATTGGGGTGCATAAACTTCACTTAAACTCGACTTTTTTAATCTCAGTTTTCACTGAGTTAGGGTGAAAACTGGGAGTTCAAATATCAACTTTAAAACTCCACTTTAATTCAACTTATACTCCACTTTTGAAATCCACTTGTCAACTGGGTGAAATCTGGGTGAATAAACTTGACTTAAACTCGACTTTTTAAATCCAATATTTTCCCAGTCATCAACTGGGTGAAATCTGGGTGCATAAACTTGACTTAAACTTGACTTTTTGAATCCCAGTTTTTACCAAGTCAGGGTGAAAACTAGGAGTTCAAATGTCCACTTTAACTCGACTTAAACTCCACTGTTGAAATCCACTTATCAAGTGGGTGAAATCTGGGTGAATAAACTCGACTTAAACTCAACTTTTTGAATCCAATATTTTCCCAGTTATCAACTGGGTGAAATCTGGGTGCATAAACACGTCTTAAACTTAACTTTTTGAATCTCAGTTACTACCAAGTCAGGATGAAAACTAGTTCAGATATCCACTTTAAAACTCCACTTTAACTCGACTTAAACTCCACTGTTGAAATCCACTTATCAACTGGGTGAAATCTGGATGAGTAAACTCAACTTAAACTCTACTTTTTGAACCACATATTTTCCCAGTCATCAACTGGGTGAAATCTGGGTGCATAAACTCAACTTAAACCCGACCTTTTGAATCCAAGTTTTTACCAATCAAGGTGAAAACTGGAAGTGCAAATATCCACTTTAAAACTCCACTATAACTCGACTTAAACTCTACTGTTGAAATCCACTTATCAGCTGGGTGAAATCTGGGTGCATAAACTCGACTTAAACTCTACTTTTGAATCCAATATTTTCCCAGTCATCAACTGGGTGAAATATGGGTGCATAAACTCGACTTAAACTCGACTTTTTGAATCCCAATTTTTGTTTTAATATATTCACGAAACCTCAACTGCACAAAAATGCATTTTTAAGTGAGAATTTAATAATATTTGATGATTTTTGGTAAATACAATGTATCAAAATTTCTATCATTTTGGAGTAAATCAATGTTTTCATTAGAATCAATGTCAGTAAATTCTTAATGTTTTGATAAATAGAAGTTCCACTTAGACAGTCTTGTAACAGGTTTAATGGTAAGTTAATACAGTATATCATATATTAAATATGTGGGTTATATTATCTGGATAATATATGGATGATATGTGGCTGATATCTGGATGATATGTGGGTGATATCATCTGGATGATATGTGGGTGATATCATCTAGATATCATCTAGATATCATCCAGATATCACCCACATATCATCCAGATATCATCCACATATCATCCACATTTCATTCATATATCATCCATATATCACCCACATATCATCCAGATATCATCCACATATTATCCACATTTCATCCAGATATTATCCAGATATCACCCACATATCATCCAGATATCAGCCACATATCATCCAGATATCATCCATATATCATCCAGATATCATCCAGATATCACCCAAATATCATCCACATATCATCCAGATATCACCCACATATCGTCCAATTATCATTTTTTACTTCCCCCCAACTTGGTGAAAAGTCGAGTTTTAACCCTTATATGGCACGACTATTGCCGGTGAAAACTCCACTTTTAAACTCGATTAAAACTCCACTTCTCATAATCCAGATATTATCCAAATATCATCCAGAAATCATCCAGAAATCATCCAGAAATCAACCAGAAATCATCCAGATATCATCCAGATGTCATCTTGGTGAAAAGTCGAGTTTTTATCCTTGTATGGCACGACTATAGCTGGTGAAAACTCCACTTTTAAACTCGATTAAAACTCCACTTCTGAAAAGCAAAAGTCGAGTTTTACTCGACTTAAACTCGACTTTTGAATCCCAATTTCTGTGGCAATATATTCACAAAACCTCAACTGCACAAAAGTGCATTTTTAAATGAGAATTTAATAATATTTGATGATTTTTCAAAAGAACTATGATGTAAGAAATTTTATGCAACTATTTTGGTAAATACAATGTTTCAAAATTTCTATCATTTTGGAGTAAATCGATGTTTTCATTAGATTCAATGTCAGTAAATTCTTAATTTTTTGATAAATAGAAGTTCCACTTAGACAGTCTTGTAACAGATTTAACAGTAAGTTAATGCAGTATAACATATATTGATTATGTAATTGTTAAATATCATGTATGCTGCATGAATGTATGAGTGTTAATTTAGATTATTACAGATGGAGGAATGATGATGGGTTGAAGAAGGATACTGGATTTGATTGGTGATATCTGGATGATATGTGGGTGATATGTGGATAATATGTGGAAGATATGTGGACGATATGTAGATAATATGTGGGCGATATTTGGATGATATATGGATGATATGTGGGTGATATCTAGTTGATATGTGGATGATATGT
>NW_019397144.1:0-8404 GCF_000591075.1 Eurytemora carolleeae
CTTGGCAAGGTTTGGTTTGGTGAGTGGACGGAGTATATTCAACGGAGGTACAGTTTGTCGGAGACGACCTTTACAACAGGGGAAATTTGAGGGATATGGTTCACAAATATTGTGTTATACTGTTCAATTTACCAACCTGATGAAGATCTTCATCCCAGGGTTGTTCACACCATATTGTGTTATACTGTTCAATTTACCAAGCTGATTGGCATCTTCATCACAGGATTGTCAAACCAATAGTGTGTTTTAGTGTTCAATTTACCAACCTGATGGGTATCTTCATCCCATGGTTGTTTAACCCAATATTTGGTTATACCATTCAATTTACCAACCTGATGAAGATCTTCATCCCAGGGTTGTTCAAACCAATATTGTGGTATACTGTTCAATTTACCAACCTGATGGGCATCTTCATCCCAGGGTTGTTCAAATCCATTTATCTCCCAAACCATAATATCCCGGGAACTTTTTAAGAACTCCCGAACCTAGTAAAGGGAAACGTAAAATTTAAACTTAAAAGGACTGTAAGCGTAATTTTAAGTAACTTTTCATGAGGAAACGTAAAATTTAAACCTTAACGGTATCCTTAAAAGGTTTGTCTGATCATGTATGAGTTAGATATGCCTATTATAGTTTATTTCAACTTTTTATTTTCATTCATGCTTTCTCTGCAAAAGGGAATGGCTCATAAAATGATCTCTGAACGGTTTTCTTGTTTTCTTTTGTTTTAGCAAATGCCATATTGGGTCATCAAGTTAAAGAAATTGGAATTAGAAAATCAATGTGTTTAGCGAACTTTTGTTCAACATATTCAAGTTTACTTGAGAAATTCCTTCAGTCATAGGATGAGTTTTAATGATGCCATGAACCAACCAGAACTTTTCATCTAGAGTAGGGTAGTAGCCAACCCGGATATCTAGAAACCTAGATAATAGATGTAGGGTAGTAGCCAACCCGGATATCTAGAAACCTAGATAGTAGATGTAGGGTAGTAGCCAACCCAGATATCTAGAAACCTAGATAGTAGATGTAGGGTGCTAGCCAACCCGGATATACAGAAACCTAGATAGTAGATGTAAGGATATTACAATTATAAAGATGTAAATTTTTATCTCTAATATATTTTATCCCTTCACAAAACATGTCAGTGTATTCATTGTATTTCGTAAAAAGTGTCTGAACTGAACTTTTTACATTTCAGCCTCTATAGACGAATCGTGGAGAAAACTAGATTAATACATCAAAATGTGCTTCAATGTTTGTCACTTGAGGTTTACACCCTATTAAATAGTGTTTATATGGTTTTTTCTGATTTGTTAATTCTACATTGATAAATATATTATGTGAGGATAATAATTATGTAGAACAACTCACTGCACTTTGAATTGCCTAATAATCTCATGAAAAATTTAAAGTCAAACACTTTTTTCAGTGTAAACTAAACAACAATTTGGTGTCACATAGTGTTGAATTCCTCCCCCCCTTTAAATGGATTTTTTCTCAAAAATCTAAAAATCTAAAAATCTAAAATCTAAAAATCTAAAAATCTACATGCTAGGTCTAGACTTACTCTACTTCCAGAACCTGAAGAAAAAAAATCAGGTGTCTCTGTTTTTAAAACCTACCTATAATAGCTGAGGGGAACGGTGGAATCCTAGATAAATTAGAATAGATTGTTCATGTCGTCTTCACCATACCGGAGGGAAACAGTTGAAATTGAAAATGACAATTTAGCTATGGACCAGGGGGCGGAAACGGCATGTGTGTGTGTCTGTACCAAAAGAGTGTGTGTCAGTTTAAAGTACCAAAGATGTGTACTGTAGGTTTATACAGTACGTAAGAATCTCGGTATTTGTACAGTCTAGGAGAGTACATTTGTTTATTGTTAATTGTTTACTTAAACATATGTTTAATATATATGTAATATATTATTTACATATTTAAGTCAACCCTATATAAAGCCAAATTTTCATGCAAAGAATATAATTTGATTAAAGTTTACAATAAACTACTCATTAATCAAGTTTAATTATAATTGACGACATTGTTCTACAATTTCCTTGACTGCAGTCATGTTGTGTGTCTGTACCAGAAGAGTGTTTGTAAGTTTACTGTACTGGTCTGCAAAGCAGTGCGACTGGCTTTCTCTTGCCGGACCAGCGCCATTTCCTTTCCCTTTATTCCTGTTCCCTGCTATGGACTAGCTTCAGTCATACAGTACATTGGATATAAAGGTTTGCGGCAAGTATATTTGTGCTCTGTACAAATTTATGGGGGTTTGTTTACAAATATTGCAGACATAATAGATAAAAGTTGAATTTCAAAGGATTAGAACGAAGATTTCTACCGATATGTGAGTGATAATGATGACAATCAGACTCCCCTTACACACAAAGAACATATTGAAGTTGGAAGACTTTTCAAACTATTAAATCTCTTGGGATGATAGCGATACTTTGATGAATTTTATGTGTCAACAATCAACATGTGGACAGTGAAAATCTCGGTATGATTACCATTTTATTTTATTAAATTAACTAAGTTGATTCTGTCCTAGTATACAATTTTTGGACCCAACCTCTCCCCCNGACACATGTTTCTAAATCCATTTTTTAAGGAATTTTTAAAAATATCATTTTTAAATCTGTAGCTTTAGTCACAAAAAGGTTAAGGGCCATTTTAGATTTTTTTTTACACAGACCGGACTTTTTACCGCCCTGTACCCTACCCTATGCATTAAAAAAATTGACAGAAAAATCCTTTAGATTAACTATTGATTAAAAGTCACAAAATTTCACGGTAATAGTGACAAAAATGAGAGTGCTAGGACAAAAAAAAACTATAGGGCCGGCCAAGCCTGTTTAGGGTTAAAAGCTAAAATAGTTGATGGGTGAGGCCTAGTTTTTATTAAACTTCTTTAAATAAATTAGTAAAAAAAATACTCTACAGATTGACCCCGAGAAGTAAAACGTATTCAATGACCTCTTCAAATGACAAGTTCATGATGTACAAGGGGTTGTACAATTTTCAGCTTTACAGTCTGCATGAACAATCTATTCTAATTTATCTAGGGGTGGAATACATTACACCAAAATTTATAATTTAGTCAACACAGTTAAGAAGATAAATTTTCAAAATATATGTTTCTAATAAAAACATTTAAAATATTTGCGTTCATTTCTTAATTTCAATCATAGAGTAAAAAACTACTAAAGACAGTTAAAGAATTTATACCACTTGCCACTAACCTAACTCCCCAGGTCAGCTGATTGCGTAGATCCTCCTCTTGTGCGTAAACTGCGCTGGTAGCAAGGTTATTATCCCCCTCCCCTTGGTAGTCTCGGTAAGCACCTGCGTCATGACTTCCGGTCAACATCATCGATCCAATCTACGCAAAATATGCGTCGGTTGTAATATTTATTAAACTGCATGTCATTACTTTTTTTTACTGAAGAAATTACAATTTAAGATTTCGGACACTAAAAACCTTTCTGACCGTTTGACGGAGGAGTAGTTTGTGGGTTAATTTTTTTTGTTTCTTAATTATAACACGTAGTTGGATGGAATTCACGAATATATTTCAATATTTTTAAATTTCAATTTAAAATTAATTAAAGTATTTACTAAAAACAATGTTGTTACATTTTCAATACCTTCATCTGTTAAATTCAAACCCAGATTAAATCAAAATATAACAATATGATTTTCTTGTTATTCAGAATTATGTTTTCTTTTAAAACAATTTTTTAACTAATGCTTTTATTTATATTTTGATTTCCTTTTTTAAGAACTCTCTGTTGTTCCACATCCAAGTAGGTTGAGATCTAGAGATAACTTTTTATTTAAAACAAATAGATTATAAATCATTATTGGGTCACAATAATGGAATGTTGAAGAAATTATGCATGACGTCATTGGTGTCAATTGTACCATTAGAGATGATATCCAAATAGATTCTAGTACACTGTTCAATAGATGGCAACGTAGAATTTGCACACTCTCAGGTATACAGCTGTATTCTTAAGTCACAAGTGTCAGCATATTTTTTGTCCTTCAAAATTATTTATAATAGTGATAATTTTAGAATAAAGTGCTTATCTTACAGTAAAATAAGTGCAATTTTATTTTCTGTTTTTATACTTTTTTATTTCATCTTGGAAAACATGTCAACTAATGTGAGAAAATTTCGTTTAACTTGTTATATTTGACACTTGTGACGTCGTGTCGTGTATAATTGATCCATTTCTCCGTTGCCACCTATTGTACTTGATAATCTATTTGGAAAAGAGGAGGAAAAAAGATACCTTATGTAATTGCAACTAATTGATTTTACTCTTTTTTTAATATGAATGAAAAATACTGTCTTAACATAAATAAAAGGGGATAAGAAAAATTCAAAATAAAATAAACAAAGGAACGGCAAAGAATAAGAAAGGAAAGTGCTCGGAGAAAAGAATGATAAGAATGAATATGTAAACAGCACCTGAGACAAGCAACTGCAATCTCTGATCCATCCACAAACCATCTCACGCTAAAATATCACGTGCTACAATTCTAAAAAACTGAGTAATTGCTTCCAACTCAGATTTACTAAATCTTTTAGTTTAAGTTTGAAATATCAAATGGTTACAAGATCATGTAGCAAAGTTATTGGGATTAGAATTTGAGTTTTAAGTCACAGTTTAGCCACAGTCAAATTTGTGAGACCAATTTTAAGTCAAACCTATGTCTAAGTAAATTGACTTAGAGTATATTAACATTCAGCAGTATAATTAGTTGAAGTATACTCAACAAAACTATTAAGTTTCTTGGCAATTAGCCTATTGTTTTGAGGTTTGTTTTTACAGATTAAAGCTGTTTGAAAATAATCTAAGATTGGAAAATAATAGTTTTCTTAAGTTTGCTGTAATTTTAAAAAAAATTAATTTTAATTTTAAACAAATTTTAATCAGTCGAAATAAAAGTTTAAAAAAAAAAATACAAAAACTTTTCTCTGACCAAAAGTATTTATTAAAACGAATTAACCAACCGGTCTGAAAAAATAGCTTTGGCATGTTTGGCCAGAGCAAAAGTTTTGCATATGCTATATAATTCTGATTCTCTAATTTTTGTGGGGCCAAAAAAAGCTAATTTTTTTTAATAATCGGTCCTAAAAATGATGCCATCAATAATAACCTATAGTTGAATATACATGTAGAATTTGAACTGATATCTTGTATATGTGGGTAGGGTAGCTGGATATTTGATGTAAAGAACCCATCTAAATAGATTTTAAAACGTAAATGGATTGTTGAAATAAATTCAATTGACTCTCTGTACCCCCATCTAAGTTCAAAAAGATAACCAATTTTTAATAAGTGAAATTGAATATGAATCATATATCTACATAATTTTAAACGATTCAGCATTTACAGAGAGCCGTCATATATTCACAGTAGGTTGCAAGCCCCCAACAAACATTGTTCGGAATTTTTCAAATTACTTCTTTAAAACTTTTGCTGAAAAAAGTGGTGTAACAAGTGTAAATACTCGCGGATTTTTAGAAAAACAAAATATTGCCTGAAAGATTACTAACCTGGATACAAAGATGGCTGTATTTCAAGTATTGTTTCATCTCCTTGGTACAATTGTAGCCTATCCTCACCTTTATCCTGTATAGTGCATAGTGTATTATATCGATATCCTCCCCTATCTTCTGTTTAGTGTATAGTTATATCCTATCCTCTCCTATATAAGGAGAAAATTGTTAAAAACGACTTCTACTGAAGAACGTAGCGTCCATACAAATTTATAAAGTTGCAATATACGACTCGTATCGTAAAATAATCGTATATTGCAACTTTCTGAATTTGCATGGAGCCTACGTTCTTCAGTATAAGTCGTTTTTAACAATTTTCTTCTTATAGACACAACAGATAGAAGTAAGATTAGTAGCGATCAAATGCGATTATTTTTCGCTGTAAGCCTATACCCTCTTTCATTTATTGCGAATACTCCCTTTAATATTATTATTATTGTAATTATATTATCATGTTTAATATCACCTGTCTCCCGAACCAAGTAATTTCTAATCTCCTTTTAACAATAGTTCCATCAGATTGTGTGAAGGCCAGGGGGTTTATAGATAAATAGATACCTAGGGCAAAATAAAGTTTGGAAAAAAATATAGAAACAATTATGGCGAAAAAATACGAAATTAGAAAAAGAAAATTTTGAAAACTGAATTGTCCAAAACGTCAAAGAACTAGGGCTAAACAAAGTTCCGTTAGCGGAATGGAGGTTTTCGAAAATTTGCGGAAGAGTCCATAAACGAACGGCAAAAACCGATTAGCTGTTTTGAAAAAAATAACGGTTGAAAACAAAAACGGAACAGATTTTTTAGCGGTGAATTTTTTTCTGCTTAAAATTGCATTAAACTTGTAAAAAAAAAATTTACGTGTTTTGATGTTTTAAATGTCCTCTTCTGTGTTCACGACCTTAAATGCAGAGAATAGATCGCGGTAACCTTTGAATTTGGATAAACAAATTTGGAGTTTGTCCAGCCATGAAAGAATCTGGGTTCTCCTCAGAATAGGCTGAAATTAGTTGATTTGAATATCTAGGTACTACTCAGTCCGCAGAAAAGGATAATAATTCAACTTAAAGTGCCGTTAACGATTTGACAAACCGTTAACACCGTTAATACCGTTAACAATTTCTTAACCGTTAAAAAAAAACTTTCCCGCTTCACGCCAGTAATAAAGGACGGTAATTTAAAACAAGACAAAAAAGTAATTGCTGTTAACTAAACAAATGTTCCGTTCTTACCTTTAAAATTAACGGCTTCCTGAAATTTCTCTTTTTTAACGGTTGGAACTAACCGTTAACGAAACGGCTAAAAAAAGTTGGAACATGCCCAGCCCTTCAAAGAACACGTGTTTTTGATGTTTTTGATGTTTTTGGGACTCCCTGTTCTTCTTACCGACCTGGTTCGGGTTGACTGGTTGTTGGAAACCCATGTACAGCTTGTACAGCTAGGTACTGTAGAACAACAAGTAGCTGTACAGTACAATGAAACATTTACAAAATTTCTGAAATCTGTTCCAACTTTTATGTCTAATATTTGAACTGTAAAGTTGGCTGGGTTTAGTATTAATTTCTTGGCATTTTTAAGACAAATAAAAAAAGTTCAAAGATAAAAACAGAATCTAAGTATTCATTAATTATGATCGTTCGAGCTGAAAATAGACGGGCGGATTTTTGGAAATGTCAATTTGGTAATGACAATTTGGTAATGACAATTTGGTAATGACAATTTGGTAATGACAATTTGGTAATGACAATTTGGTAATGACAATTTGGTAATGACAATTTGGTAAGGTGACAATTTGGTAACGACAATTTGGAAATGAAAATTTGGTAAGCTCACAAAAGTGACAATTTGGTAATGACAAATTGGTAACGTCATAAAAGTGACAATTTGTTAATGACAATATGGTAACTACAAAAAAGTGACAATTTGNATTTTCGGATAGCGCATTAAGTACGGTTATTACCGTTATCCTAACATAAAGATAATGCAAAAAAAATTGCAAATTATTTTTAAGGACCCTTTTTTCTATGTTGAAAAGTATTTTCACCTTTTTTTATTATTTAATAAAGGCTGTACAAGCATTTCATGTGCCCTTTACCGCTATCCGATGTTAGGATAACAGCTATCCGCTTGCGAAAGGGTGCTTATAAACTATAATATATGAGATATAAATGCTTAAAATGTTGCTACATAATTTATATGTTGATTAAAAACAAACTGAATTTAATTTAACAATCAAAAGTTTTTAGCTTTATAATCTCTATCTTTGTTATCAACAAAAACAAGATTAAGACAATAAACATTGTTGTTATCAGTCTAGACACTTATTTGTGAAATAATATGTCAAAATGGACTCTCTTTCTCTAAAAGTTCTTCACCCTCCTGACACGTCAAAATAAAGTATATTTCACGTAAGATTAAAGTATTAAATATTATACTCCTCTGAATCTAAAATGTTTTAAACTTCTTATATGTAACCAGATAAATATTCTTTTCTCTTACTTATTTTCTATTAAAAAGAAGTAAAAACATTGTTATTATAATTTTCACCCAAAAAATAGTTAATTGAATAAATGATAAAATTTTAAATAAATGTCCCCGGATTTGTCATGCATAGTTTCATTTTAAGGATAATACACTTCATTTATTATCTCCTTCAAGAAAAAATTTATGTATTTTTTTCTAACTTAAACGGTATTTATCAAGAAATCAGAATCAACTAAAAAAAACTTTAAGAAAATCAATTGTTTTCTATATTTTCTATATTTTCATAAATCATCTACATTCTACATACTAGGGATGCCAACGTTTTGTATTTTTCTATATTTTCAT
>NW_019397144.1:8578-25368 GCF_000591075.1 Eurytemora carolleeae
AATAGATGCATCAGTGTTCGTTTAGTATCCGAGGAGGTTAAAAGCATTAAATTTTGATAATTTTGATAATTCACATAATAGTTTCCTATGACCAGAATATTTCATTGATTTTTTATGTGAAAGATGGATCCCATGTCAGGCTTTGACATCCGTCTTTTGTTTACATTACCGCCCAGCGACAGTGCACTGCAGTACAAAAGATGTGTACACTTCTGAAATAAGTTTCCTTGCATTACATCCTTTGGTAAAATTAAGTTAGCTCCGTTACGCTTTTGCATTTCCTGTTTTAAAGCTTTAGTTATATAACCCCAATTTTCTAACGTTCCACTTTCGGTAAATGTTTTCAGTTACCTTACGTTACAAATTCACTTGTTTTTAGAACTAAATGGCGACAAACATTTTGTTTTAAAAAAACGCCCTTTAGACATAGTTCTGCACGTTGCAATACATTTTAGTGCAGAAAAATCTTTTGATAATTAAAAATAACACGAATTTTCCAATTGATAAAAAATTTTGAATTTTAATAAATATTTTTTTTTCTAGATTTTTCCACCTAAAACATGAACCTTACCAACTAAAGTTATGATTTCACATAGTCCAATAAACATGAAACACAGCAATTGTGTAGTGTACACTGTACACCCGTTCCACTTAATAAGTTGATTTTTTGCTATTAGTAAGTCATTTGCTTCATAACATTAAATGCATATATAAAATGTCTTAAATGTCGTCTTCCTTTTCCAGAGTTTGAGAGGGTTCCATCAAACAATGGCAAATCAAAAACCAAAAATGTCCAGGAAACATTTACAAGATTTGAATTTTCACTAATAGCATGTTACAAAAAAATCGTTTACACTTTAGAAAGGAACTAAGTTTTTGTCAAATATACTAATCCCTAAATCTTTCCAACCTGATGGTTAAAGCCTTAGATATATCAATATTAAAGGTCTACGACATCGGGTTGCAAAGATAAAGTAATGTCCCAGAAACATTTAAAAGACTTGAATTTTCACTAATTTTAGCATGTTACAAAATTTTTAATTTTTACTAAAAACAGTCCCGTTTATAATCTGTTTACACCTGCCTTTATTTAACAAATCAGAATACTTATTCAGTATCAGGCTTTTTTAGTTTACACTTTAGAGAGGAACTAAGTTTTTGTCAAATATACTAAACTCTATATCTTTCCAACCTGATGGTTTAAACCTTTGATATTTAAATATCAAAGGTCTACGACTTTATTGGAGTTTGCGGCATAAACTCATTTCTTTTTAAACTTGAAATGAAAAACCATTAGTCTTTGCTGTCACATTCATCAGTCTTCTCTTACATTAATAGATTTTTGAAACGTTTTGTATTGGCAGAATTATTGTTACAATTTTGAAATTTTTACTCAGCCCTCATAACCTTCCGTTTTATAACAACATTTTCATCAGACATATATAAAATGTTAGACTTATCAATTAAGTATTTAAAGAAAATTTATGAAACGTTTTGATTTACAGAATTACATCTTTTTTAATGTTTAACGTTGCACTATTGAAATATATAAACAGAAATGCATTTTTAGTTATACAACGTTACACTTTCTAAAATTTGAACTTAGAAATAGAAATTCTTTCATTAGATATGCTATCAAATCACAATTGATTTTTCAAACGTTAGATTTTCAAGCTCCACATTGAAACAAAACATTTCTTTACGTTATGTTCCAAAACGATGCAAATATTAGAAAAATACCGTTACATCTATATATAAATTTGGCTTGTCTTGGTGTTAGTCTGTTTGTCTGTTTGTCTGTTTGTTTGTATCCAATAAACGTCAAAACGGCTGAACCAATCGGGCCCAAATTTTGTGTGGGACCTCACGTGACCTCAGGGAAGGTTTATGAATGATCAAAACTTTAAAAATTTGTGTTTAAAAGTTTTTTTATTTTTGAAAAATTTTGAAAATGCGCAAAAAATATTATGAAATCCGCAAACTTTTTTTGTTTTTGTTTTATACTGTACAAAGAGAAGATGTTCAGAGATAAAGCCACAATTAAAAGTTGAAATAGAAGATGGGCGCGAAGCGCCCTAAAAGCCCAGTGTATATATAAATTTGGCTTGTCTGTCTGTTTGTTTGTATCCAATAAACGTCAAAACGGCTGAACCGATCGGGCCCAAATTTTTTGTGGGACATAAAGTGACCACAGGGCAGGTTTATGAATGATAAAAATCTTTAAAAAAATGTGCTTTAAAGGTTTTTAATTTTGTAAAAAAATTTAAATTCTTGAAAATCCGTGAATTTTTTTTTAAAATTCCGCAAAATTTTTTTCTTCTTTGTTTTAAAATGTAAACAAAAGAACACGTTCACAATTTAAATAGAAGATGGACGCGAAGCGCCCTAAAAGCCTAGTTGCCATAAAACGCTAACGTAAGATGTACGTTAACGATAGATATAATCATATAAGCACCGTTAACGTTAACGTTAACGTTGAGCGTTCACGTTACATATACATACAGTACACATTTGTCCTGAAAAGAAGTAATTAAGTCTGATTTTACAAAACCATATTTAGTGCAATTTTTACATTACAATATGAAATACAATGGCAGGCTAGATTTACTTATGAAAATATTTTATTAAAATAATAAATAAAAATCATAAAAATAAAATTGTCTATACTAAGATTTTTAACTACACAAAGAAAACATTATTTTCCTTAAAAATGTAAATTTCGAATTTTTTTTTCTTATTTCTAATTTGTTGGAGACATTAATAGATCCGTCCATTGTTTTCTATTTTCTCCTATATCCATTCTTCCTCCCCAACTCTTCTCTGTGTCTTCTACTCTTCTCTTTTTATCCTCTCCATGGTTTCTCCTGTTCAATAATCAGAAAGATGATATCTAGTATCTACAGCATGAGAAATTTTGATAACGGATTTCATTGATTTTTTATGCACAGAATCGGCATTTTAAAGGGACTGTAAAGGAAAACTGAAAAGGGGTATAGGCTGAAACCTAAGTTACTTCGGAGTTGATCGAAACTCTTGCGAAATCTATCTGATGTTCCTGTCTCGAGAAACTGATGAAAAACTGTGTCTTTATACCAAAAGCGGTATATACCAAATTTTGTATAAAAACGGTAGAATGAAACAGATCATATTTAGTAAATACGCAACTAATCTGAAAACAACGATATCCCAGAGGAGCCTTAGCAACTTAAGTTTGCTCCTATTATTATTTGAATTTAATCATTTTTCTTTTTTGAAAGATATAACTTGATTCTCTATGAAAGAATACTCGAGAATTATGAGAAAAATTAAAATTATAAAATAATAATAAGAGCAAACCTAAATTACTTAGGCTCTTCTGGGATATCGTCGTTTTCAGATTGGTTGCGTATTTGCTGAATATGATCTGTTTAATCCTACTATTGTTATACAACATTTGGTATATACTGATTTTGGTATAAATTTGACACAGTTTTTTATCAATTTCTCGATACAGGAACCTCAGATAGAACTCACAAGGGTTTCAATCAACTTCTTAGTCACTTGGGTTTCATTATAGCCTATACCCCCTTTCAGTTTTCCTTAATAGTCCCTTTAAGCACACCTTTTATTAAGTTGTAGTATAGGGAAATTCAAATTCTGCAATGTAGTTATTGTCTAAAGCTGAACATGAACAAATCCTCATGTCTTGAATTGGTGATTCATGGTTTGTCCGTATACTCTAGATAATTACTACATTTAAGAGCTACAAATACCATGCTTAAACCCACACTATATATTCATTCGCAGATTACTGAAGTATATTTAGAGTGTTAAATAGACGGTTATATAGATAGTTCAGCGACATAGCTCAAATTCATTTAATTCAGTCCCGGATAATTTATCAGAAAAAAAGTGTTCCATAAATAAACATTGCAATAATACACTTTTTTAGGTTTAAATTTTTTTTTTCTGACCTTGAATCTATTTCCTTTTTCCTCTGCAGTCCTCGGATAATTTTACTCGGAACATTACTTCTTCTATTCCCTCGGAAACTCCAGTTCCGATTTTCAGAAACTTTTTCCTAAACATTTTTATTTTAGACCAGCTGAAGGGCCCGGCGTTGCCCATGGAAAAAAAAACATTTTCGAATTTGTTTAGCCTATGTGCACGGCCACCCATGAGTGTACACAAAAATTTCAGCCCATTCGGTCCAGCCGTTTGGCTGGCTATAGGCAACATATATATATATTAAAAATACGAATGTCTTGTTTTATTTTATAGATAAAGATTCAGGTCCACCTGACTAAAGACCTTTAAAAACAGAATTGGTAATATATACAGCTTCAAATTCGAATTCAAGACGACATCCTGTAAATTCTTCCGATGTCCTCTTTATATATGATTTTGACTGTATCACGCTTGAAGGCATGCCAGTGGAAAAAAGTGGTCACTAGGGACATTAAATCCCGAAGGGCAAGGGAAATAATGTGATGACTTTAGGGATATAAAATATTTTATTACCTTTCTAGTGTTTCTACGTGTTCCCGTGGAATCAGCTCCAGATCTGTCAATTTTTTTCTCACTGGGAAATAATTTTCTGCAAAACAAATTTCATATAAAATTTTCTTTTACAATGGAATACAATGCAAAAATGATTTCTTGGTAACTTAAAAGTTCCGTAAGTTTAATTTGTTTAAAGAAATTATATTTTTCATTGATTCTACCTCATTTTTAACATTTCCTGGGAAAAGAAATCCTCCTTCAGAGAAATATCTTTCTGTTTGTATCTTGGAGGAATCAGTCCAGTTTCTACAATTCAGACATTTTTTAGAAGCTCTTAAAAATCAGCGTAAAAAGATGGATTTTGAAACACAATCTTGTAGCTTTTCAACGCCAATAATGTCGATAACGCCAAGTCGTCTTTATATTAAATATAGTTTATGAGACTAAGCTATTCAGTGTACAGTGTAAACTAAAGGGTTTGAGTTTTTGCAACAAACTCAAATGTTTAATTTCATATCTTTTCAATCTCGATGTTAGAACTTGGACTATTTAATCTAAAAGAATTTCTAGTTTGAAATATCAAAGGTCTAAAACATCGGGTTGCATAGAGAAAGGAGAAAATCAGAGTTTGTGGAAAAAACAAAATTTTCTAGTTAGCAAAAGTGCCAGGTCGTCTTGATATTATCCACTGCACATGTACACTTTAGTAATTATAAAAAATAGTAGTTTTTATATCACATATCATTTTAACATCATAATGCTCAGTGTTTAAAGTTGTTTTTATTTAAATACTTTCCACTGAAGATTTCTGACAACCAATCATGTTGTGCACTGTATTCACTGTCAAAAATGCGCAGGTAGGCTTAATTATTTATTTTGTTATAAAATCTGTTTAGTTATTGTTATAAATTAATTAGATTATTTGAATTTTATAATAAAACGCGTTTGGCAAATAAAAACGTTTTGATAGCAAAAATTTAATTTGTCATACCTACATTTTTTTATTGTTTTACCTAATTTTCTAATTCCTATTCCAATTGAACGCTCACTATCTCCGCCGTGGACAGCTGTATGAAGAACGGCGGGTGGGTGTGGGTTGGCGGTGGGATGAGAGGAGGCGGGGAGGGGGTTGGAAAGAATAGGTTCTAAACTAGGACTGGAGGAAAGAAGAGAATTTATTGAAGGACGAACATTCATCATTCGTTTAGTGACAGATCCGAACATGTTTCTAAAATCAGATAGAGGGACTGGTCACTTTTAATTGTAAAAATTGCACAAACAACCATTTAAAACCAATTTAAACCAATTGCAATGCTCCAACATAAATGATCAAGCGGATTTATATACTTAATATCTATTAATATATATATTTTTTAATAAAATGTGAAGTTTAAAAACTTAGATATATTTGCTATTTATATTTACTATAATTCTATACCTGAGATTTCCCATTAGAGATTTCATCCCAGTCTGCACTCCACGGAGCAAATTATTTCTAAAGGTTTAGATATATCATAGTAGTGATATTTTTTATTGTTATCTAAATATATAATAAAGCATTTTGCTCTTGTATATATATTTATATATATGTTAGCTATAACAGGTCAAACTGCTAAACCAAATTGGCTGACATTTTTTATATTTTTTTTTAAATATGCAATATTTTTTTATTAATTCAATCTTTTTAAGTGTTTCAACGCAACGCAGGGCACTTCTGCTAATTATGAATATTATTATTATTTTTTTAACTTTAATTTTTATATACTTTTACATTTTGCAAGCGAAATTAGTTGCAAGCAAAACTAGTAGTATGTTTTGCAAACATATATGGTGACGCTATTTTTCATTATTTACATACAGTTGACAATCGTACAGTTAACTAGGGTTTCCAATCGGGATTCCGTTGTGCGCAGTTACGGGAAATGATTGCTTAATCTTGCGCCATTTCATTGCGCGGGATTGGTTTATAATTGCGAACAGGGAAGCAATTAAATATTTACGGAATTGCGCGGAATTGTGTGGAATTGTGCGGAATTGCACAAAATTGGGCAAATGCGGGGAATTGCGTGCAGTGGAATTGCTTTGTAAAGGCAAAAGAAATCAATACTTTTGAATTATGACTCACAAACTTATGCAGCAGAAACAAGAATGGAAAGATGAGAAGCTATCTCTGTAGATTTTAAAATAATCGAGGGTCTCTTGAAATTTTTCCAATTTAAATTTTCTTGTGGTTAAGCTACTAATTTAATTAATAATTTGATATACTACATTTTGTGGTTAAAATTGTAATTCATGGAATAGGAAGACAACATTACAACATTACAGTGTCGTTTCAATCTTCACGGTATAGGAAGACAACATTACAACATTACAGTGTCGTTTCAATCTTCACGGTATAGGAAGACAAAATTACAACATTACAGTGTCGTTTCAATCTTCACGGTATAGGAAGACAAAATTACAACATTACAGTGTCGTTACAATCTTCACGGTATAGGAAGACAGCATTTCAGTGTCGTTATAAAGCAACAAAAAAAACTTTAATTAGTGACCTATTAAATAACTTATTCAGTTAAAGCAGACCTATACTCTAAAAGTCGTCTTCTTTTGCCAGAGTTTTCTAGTTATCATGCTGTATATGAATATTATAAAATAATCAAACTTACGCTAGAAACAAGTAAATTGCTTTTTTAATTAAATATGTTTAGTGCTACAAAAAAGTATTTGTGAGTTTGTAAGGTAAAACCAAAGGCTATGGCGGTGCGACACTTGAAAGTCGAGGATTTCTTAAACTTGATGACCAACTTTCAGAGTTGTCTGGATTTCAGTGCGTTCCATTAGGCTTAGATTACACATTCTCAAAAAATTGAAACACAAATGCAAGAAAGTTGGACGAAATTACGCACTAATGTGCGCAATTGTTACGGAATTGCATGCAACTAAATTCACGTGCGCGCAAGTAAAATACCCATGCATTGGAAACCCTACATTTAACGTTTTTTTAAGGTCTTTTTTAACAAGTTTGGTACTGATTAAACGTTTGTTTATTATTATTATTATTAGTAGTATTATTATTATTATTATTATTACTATTAATTTAACACGTGCACAGTTATACCTTGTTTAGCTTGACACGTGTTTTCTCATCTACATCTGGTGTTAGCAGATTATTTACGGAGATAACATCAAACGGAGACTAGAGCAGACAAATCAAATATTATTCATTCACAAAAATATAGATTTGTTGTTAAAACTAGTAAGATGTCTAAAAATTAATATTTTATGGAACTTAGACTCTAAAACGAATATTTTTTAAAGTGTAATTCATGTTGTATAATATCTTTATAGTTTTCATTGTATGCTTGAGAGACTCAGACTAAGAAATGGATTTCATATTGATTTCCTTAGTTGTAACCAACAGATCTGCTTGGCTGGTCGGAATTCCGTCAACAAATACGACATTTAGCTCGTTCTTATTTCCTCTAATCATTATTAGTTACGAATTTAGTGTAGTGTAGTGTATTGAAGTGTATTGTAGTGTATTGTAGTGTAGTGTAGTGTAGTGTAGTGTAATTTAGTGTATTGTATTGTATTGTATTGTATTGTAGTGTAGTGTAGTGTAGTGTAGTGTAGTATAGTGTAGTGTAGAGTGTAGAATAATGAAAAGATCCCTGAGAGATGAAAGCTCAGCAAAAAAATCGTTTTCAGATGAAAATCCGCCATCTCTTCTTTTTCCTGTTTTCGTTTTCTTCTCACTAATCTCCGTAGTTTTGTCCGTCATTTTCGTCTCCGCTGCTGTCGGAAAATTGAAAACGATTTCAGGTTTTGGTTTAGGAGTTGATTTTCTCACGTATGTGTACGGAAAACGGCTGCCGCTAGTTGTGGTTTCTATCTGGCCGTTTTCTTGAATTGTCATGGCAGCAAACTAGAACAGTTTAAGCACAGATTAAACGGATAAATCTGAAATATAATTACTCAGAAATTATTGATAAGGATTAAGTATAATTAGTAGCTGGGTGATCAGCTAACCGCCCACCAGATCTCAATAGTAAACATGTTAAATAGACTTTATGCTAAATTTTAATTATTTAAGTAAAAAACATTTTCCAATGGGCCAAAAATTAAATCAAAAAATTACTACATATACAAAATAATTAATTGGAAAATTTCATGCATGTTATTTAAAAATTTTGAAAATAATTTGAATTAGCGCACGAAAATCTATCAAAATCTTTCACAAAGAAAAATCAATTTCGAGTCTGAATTCAGCATAAATTTGCAAGAAAGTGATGAAAGTGATGAAATGTTCAAAAAGAGAATTTAAATAAATCCAAAGGTCTGTAAAAAATTCTCATATCAGATTATGCACATGGGGATATAAATAGTTTTGATTAAGGTACTCTGGTACTCTGGTACTCTGGTACTCTGGTACTCTGTATAATCCTTATGACAAATATGTTTCCTAAGGAGCAATATTTAATCGTTACCTTATTCACAGTACTGGAAACCTTCTTTCCAAAATCTCCAATAAGATCTGTATTTAACCAATCAGGTTCATAGAAGCCCCCCTGCAGTACTCACAGAACCATTTTGTAAACAATTATTAAAAACATAAACTGAACTTGCAAAGGAAACGAGTTTTTGCCACAAATTCAGATCTTTAGTCCCCATATCTTTGCAACCAGATATCGTAGACCTTTGATACTTCAAACTATGAATTCTGTTTTAAGAAGGTTTATTTCCCAAGCGGCAACTTACGCAGGGTATTTTCCCAAGTGACAACTTCCCAACTTTGTAATTTCCCAAGCGGCAACTTCCCAAGCCTCAAAAGGCCTAACCTAACCTTTGGGAAGTTGCCTCTTGGGAAATTGCACATTTGGGAAGTTGCCACTTTGGAAATTTGCCCTTGGGAAAACACCTAGCACCCCTTACGATTTACGATTGGACTTACGAGAAACACTTTAAAGTACAATTAAATACACTTTTTAGAGACACCCTGTAGTTGTAAATACACTTTTTAGAGACACCCTGTAGTTGTAAATAATTAATTCCGAGAGTTCTCTTGAACCATATTTTCCTTAGAAAATTCAAAAATAGCTTTTGAAATAAATCTTTAAAAAGACACAAGATCTTAAAAAATGATGTGAATGAAAATCTTCAGCGCTTAATTTTTATATATTTTTTTAAATCTTTAAAACAAGATTTGTTTCGATCACCTAACTTATATATCTTAAATTTAATAACGATATAAATATCTTAGAAACCACCAAAAAAAGAACATATTTGAAATCTATGAAACTAAAAACTCAGAAATATAAAGATATATAGATTTCAAAAATATAAAGTTTTAAAGCTCTAAATGTGGATTTCAATCTAATTAAAGAAATTACTTACAGAGAAATCTGTGCAAGTCCAATATAAGATTAGATTCTAGGTGTTCATTTGTTTTTGATTGTATAAAAACATTGATGTATCACCCTCTACCTCATATCTATTGAACCATGAACAGTTTACCGTGTAAGGATTGTATAAGGAATCTGTTTAAACCGCGAAACCATCGAAAAATACCCGTGGTTCAAGGTTTAGATTTATTTCTAGCCAATCTTGTTTCAACATCATTGTGTAACGATGATTCTCAAAACAATAATTAAAGAAATCTCTTGTTTTCAGATCAAGAAAGTGTTATTTTACGGTTCATGCAGTATAAAAAGGGGGTTAAAAAGGAATCCAGGGTTTCCTCTGCAGTTCCAGGATCGGAATAAGAATAGTACCGATATATTCTTTAGTATGGTTTATCCAAAACAGAATATACAGGGTGTCCCAATAAACATAGGAATTAAATGAAGACTTCTATCTCGTCTTTTTGCCATGAGGGATTATTTCGTAAACTAAATTTTGCAGTATCACAGTTTAAACATGTCAAACCGAAAACAACTAGTCTCGGGGTTTCCAAATTGTGGTCTACCATTTTCTTACCTTCAAAATTGACGGAGATATTAGAAATTTGTCCAGATTCCTGTTTACTAAAAATTAACGAAACTGTTCAAATGTTTAATATCTTTGTCAATTTTAAAGATAAAAAGAAGGTATAGACCACATTTTGGAAATCTCATTAGACTTTCAATCTCTTTTTCATGCACTTTATGTCATTTATCAATTATCTGAAATCAAAGACGATATTTAAATCGTCTCTCAATTCCCATGTTTATTGAGACACCCTGTAGTTGATCAACAGAAAGGAATCTAGGCGTAATTTCAAATGACCTGCCTCTATTTGTAGTGTGACATGACTGATTCACGGTACTCTAAAAAGCTTTGCCTGACCATGAATAAAAGGCACCGTTGTGAATTGGACATGGCCCTTTTCAGATGGAGTTTCACTTGAAATAACAACCATAGTCCCATTAAGTCTCTTTTACATTCACATGTAACCTAGTTGTGATGAGCCTCTTTACCTCAGGTTAACTTGTCGTTTGTTAAAACTATGTTGATATTTGTGTCCGTAAGCCAAAACATCTTCTATCTCAGATAAGATTGATCTAAGCACATAAAACAATTTTTCTGGGTTTGTTCATGAACACTATAAAGAATACAATGCATTTTTTTTTTTGGGAAATTCTAAATCATGCTTGTCTAATATCAAAAACAGATTACAGTAAAGTAAGAACTATCCTCCCCTGGATTCAAATATTAAATATACCTGGTTCCAATGTTAGAACTATCCTCCCCTGGATTCAAATATTTAATATACCTGGTTCCAATGTTAGAACTATCCTCCCCTGGATTCAAATATTAAATATACCTGGTTCCAATGTTAGAACTATCCTCCCCTGTACTCAAATATTAAATATACCTGGTTCCAATGTTAGAACTATCCTCCCCTGGATTCAAGTATTCTTCTACGCTCTCTAAATACTAAAAGAGATCTGTTAAGAATATTTAAAACTTTATTAAAGGGACTGTAAGCGTAATTTCAAGTGACCCTCACTGCAAAGATGACAATGCCTGATTTACAATTGTACCCTTGCATCGCATTGAACGCTGATTATTTTAACTGTTTATTTTTATTTGTGGTTTCTTGCTAATAAAAAACAAAGGAGAAACTATCGGAATTAAACACCTTTTAAGTCAGTAAACCACGTCATGATTTTTCAAATTTTCTATCCAAATAAGTTTTTAAGGATACCGTTGTATGACGGGCATAGAGGGTTATTTGAGGGTCTACAAAGAATAAATTAACAGGGTTGTTAAAAACATACTTTTTTATAATTTTAATATTTGCTCAGAATATGAAAATATAAAGTTTAATTGAATAAAATTCATAAATAATAATTTATGAGAACTTGCATCATGATTACTTCATACACAGCAAACTATCCATAACAATTTGACAGATTAGAGTGTGGAAAAAAAGCTAACTTTTTGTAATCATATTAAAATGTTGCTTAAACAAATCACAGTGTTAACATGAATATGATAGCAAACTATTTGGTTTTTCTTGTCTGGAAATTCTTAAAGTAATTTTTAGATTTTTAGAAGAATCTTAAGCAAGGGGTATAATTAAAATCAAAGGAGTTCAACGCCTTAACTTTTTCAGAGAATGCTTTAAAAGAACGTGAAGGTAAAATACAAATGTTTTAAAAGATCTTAACAATGTCATTAAAAGTTTAAATGTATAAAGAATTTTGCTTTCATCTGCAGTTTCTGTTGTTTCTTTGACACACTGTTTTTCAGCATTAAGAATGACGGCGAATAAATTGTAAGTAATAAATAATTTGTTTACTCTCTCTTTCATATTTTCTATTTTCATAAAAATCTAATAGATTATTTACCTTATTTAGTTCTTCTTTATGTACTATAAACTGTATTGTGAACTCAGATATAGATTTGGATAAATAGTCTGTTTGCAAGTCTAATGCTGTAAATAGTCTGTTTGAAAGTCTAATGCTGTAAATAGTCTTTTTGCAAGTCTAATGCTGTAAATAGTCTGTTTGNTGACATGACCCTAGGGAAGTTTTATGAATGCTCATGAAGTACACAAAGTTGTCTGTAAAAAAAATTAGATTTTTGTATAAATTTGAAAACCCACGAAAACAACATTTAAATCCGCAAAATAAGATTATTATTGTTTATCTAAGAAAAAATGATGAAGGACTGAGCAACAATTAAAAGTTGAAATAGAATATTGGCGCTAAACGCCCTGATAGCCTAGTAGTCTTAAAATGTAGACTTAAATATAGTTACTAAACTACTTACAATCGACACACTACAGTTTCAGGAGAATTAAATATTTCCATTTACAGATAGTGCTAATTAAAAGATTCATAACTCTAATTGGATGAGATAGATAGAAAGATAGATGTTACCGCCATACTATTTTTATTGGTTCAGAATAGACATCAAACACGTGATTGAACCCTGATTGGATCAGGCTCTAATGGGCTCGGCATACAGGAGTGGACACCAGTGAGTTAAACTATGGTTGTATGTATCAAAGACTAGTTTGTTAACCCAGGTTTGCTAACTCAAACTAGAACATATCCGTGGTTCTACCGAGTTCCCCCATCAGAATTCGTTCAATGGGCTCACTGTACTGTGTGTGTACAGTATAGCTTGCTCTTGCTCCTTGAAAGTGGGTACGGTACTTGAAATTAACCGAAGTTAACTATGACAGACATACAAACAGAGATTACTACTTTATCTATATAGATATGTAATTTTAGATATGAGAAATTGATAACAGAATTTGATTAGCTAGGAATAGGTCAGGTTTGGAAAACTACGGGTATGCATTGTAATAAAGTAAATTTCTGAAACCACATATATGTGTTTGCAGAATTGGAGGAATACTGAATGTAGAAGGTCGAAGTGCACACTGCGATTCTTTTGAAATGTCTAAATAATAAGAGCTTAAAATATATGATGACGCAGATTTAAATGGCGTCATCGTGTTTCTGTGACATGTTTTACAAAATAAAAGCTATTTTGGAGAATACAATATTTATGCAACATTTAAGATACCACTTTATGATCTCGAAGTAAGAAGAAGTAAAAGAACAGAATTTTATCTGAGCTGAAAACTTTAGAATGGTGGATATCGAGATTAATGTTTGATTCCCTATCTTTCTTAATATCGAGACTTACCTAATCATGTACTTGTATCCTGAAACGTGTATAAAATTCAACCAATCAGAGTTGCATATATGAAGCTGATAAATTTGAAATTTTGCGCGCCATTTAAGATTATATACAGAAACGGGAGGGAGTCTCATAATTTAAAAAAAATCGGTTTTTGATTTTTCTCTACTATATATCAAAGAAATAACGGTTTAAGAAAATCAAAAGTGTGTCCATTGGATACTCAGATTAAGTAATTGTGATTAAGGATATCACATTCTAAAGTTTTCAGCTCTGGTTACATATTTTAAACTTAGAACTTTCTTTTTTTCTTCAATAAGAGGAGTTGTGATTGAAAACAATATAAGATTTCAATCTTTTAGTTTAAAGTAAATATTATCAAAAACTGCAAATATTTCATTTGAATTGTGTAATATAAGAGACAAAAAAAATTCAAATAAAAAGTAAGGAAAAAACTTTTTGTTCCTATTTATATATATCTTATTTGTCTTTTAATTTTAAAATAAGAATAGCAAGGGCGCGGAATGTTATTTTACATAATTACCCGAAGGGGTAGTTAGGAAATCAGAAATCACTTTGGTGGGGGGGATGTTGATTCTGTTAGATTTGTAAAAAGTGAAAAAGTCGTTCAATCAACAAATTTTAATGATTACTCTCATGTTGATTAATTAATTGGCATATTAACGTACTAGGTAGAATCATGTGAAAACTTGATAGAAGAACTCATTCATGTGTGTAGAATAAACCAATCAATAGATAATAAGTTCTAATTCGATAAATAACTAATTATAGAATAAAAAATATTATGTAATTTATAGACTTTCAGTTGTCGTATAGAAAACTGTGATTACAGTTAAACCAATACAAGCATAAATGTATAACAATTAGTATAGTCGCCAGTCGGCCAATGACAACTTAAAAAGTATTGGTTTGAGGCTGTTCAAATTTTTCTAGACAACAAATGCCCCTCTCTTTAGGTTCTTAAAATGAGACTTTTATACCTACTGCCTGAATGTATTATTAGGTATACCAGACTAAATCATCTATATTATGACCTACATCAATTTCCTGGATTTCAACACTTTATAACTCTTTTGAAAGCCTTAAACAACAGGAAGCAGATTGCCTAATTTTTGCGAACAAATTTTGTGCAATTTGTTATGTTTCGCGCACTTTTATTTTTTGCACTTTTTTTACAAACAATTAAATTTTTCAACAAATATTTGGAGTTTTGCCAATTTTCATTTTTTCAAATTTTTAAAGAAGAGTCCATATAAAGGTATCAAATGTTATAGATGTGTACCTTAATAAGGCAATAGAGTGGGGTCCCAGACTTTTTGGGTAAAAGAGACGTGTTAGTCCGAAATGGGATTAAACTTTAAATCACAGTGAGTACAGAAGTAAAGAAGAATAAAATGAATGTTTGTCAATATTTTACCCCCCTCCCATGACCTTGACAATATATAACAATAAAAAAAGACCATTTTGCAAGGATATTCTGCCAATATGTTCTCAGAGCTAGTATATAATTAGTATACACGATGCATAAGTATAATGCAAGCCTAATTGTGCACTGAAACCACCACGCTAATCTAAAAAGAATATTTAAAATTTGCAGTTTTATTAAGACTTGTAGATTTTTGTCCAGATTATTCAGTATTCAATTTATAAAAATCTTTAACAAAAATTAGAAAGCAGAAATTTTGCCATTATCAATACGTTCTCATTTGTTTACATTAGACAAGCGTACCCAGCTGACTTCAGACAAAAACAAAAATTATATTTACACATTTGTAAAATTTAAAAATCCTTTCTTCCCCAGAGAATAGACTGATTTGACCAAAAAAAATAGATTTGGTGTTGCCCTAGGAAATATAGAGAGAGAAAAAAATAAACATATTTTATAGAAAAAATAAAGATTAGACTTTTATTATGTTAACACAGGTTTCCGTGAAAAACTCTTGAAAACTCATTAAATTTCTAAAAATCAAATTAAAATTTAATTTTTTAATCCAGCTGGGTTCGAAGGTAGGCCTCATAAGGCAGCACAGGACAATGGGAGGCGAGCTAGCACTGCATCTAGAAAATACTGGCGGGCCTAGCACTGTTAAATCTTTAGAATTACTTTTTCAGGAGTTTGTTTCAGTTGAATTTTGTTTCAGCAGAGTTTGTTTTAAAAGGAGTTTGTATCAGAAGGAGTTTGTATCAGAAGGAGTTTGTTTTAGGAGGAGTTTGTTTCAGAAGGAGTTTGTTTCAGAAGTTTTTTATCTTGAATTTGTTTCATTAGAAGTTTGTTTCAGAAGAAGTTTGTTAATGAAAAAGGAGTTTGTTTCGGAAGTAGTTTGTTTCAGCAGAAGTTTTATTCATTAGGAGTTTTTTTCAGAAGGAGTTTATTTTCGAAGTTTGTTTCAGAACGAGTTTGCTTTAGCAGAGGTTTGTTTCAGAAGGAGTTTGTTTCAGAAGGATTATGTTCTAGAAGGAGTTTGTTTCAGACGGAGTTTGTTTCAAAAGACGTTTGTTTCAGAATGGACTTTGTTTCAGCAGGATTATGTTTCAGAAGGATTATGTTTTAGAAGGAGTTTGTTTCAGCAGGATGATGTTTTAGACGGAGTTTGTTTCAGAAGGAGTACGTTTCAGAAGATGTTTGTTTCATAAGGAGTTTGTTTCGAAAGGAGTTTGTTTCAGACAGAGTATGTTTCAGAAGGAGTTTGTTTCAGAAGGAGTTTGTTTCAGAAGGAGTATGTTTCAGAATAAGTTTGTTTCAAAAGGAGTACGTTTTTTAAGGAATTTGTTTCAGAAGGAGTATGTTTCAGAACGAGTTTGTTTCAGAAGGAGTTTCAGTTTCAGAAGTAGTTTGTTTCAGAAGGAGTATGTTTCAGAAGGTGTATGTTTCAGAAGGAGTATGTTTCAGAAGGAGTTTGTTTCAGAAGGAGTATGTTTCATAAGGAGTATGTTTCAGAAGGAGTTTAAGTTTCAGAAGGAGTTTGTATCAGAAGGAGTTTGTATCGGAAGTAGTATGTTTCAGAAGGAGTATGTTTCAGAAGGAGTAAGTTTCAGAAGGAGTTTGTTTCAGAAGAAGTATGTTTCAGAAGGAGTTTAAGTTTCAGAAGGAGTTTAAGTTTCAGAAGGAGTATGTTTCAGAAGGAGTATGTTTCAGAAGGAGTATGTTT
>NW_019397144.1:26382-85262 GCF_000591075.1 Eurytemora carolleeae
AAGAAAACATAAATAGTTTACTATAGTTTCTAGGATATAAGAAAACATAAATAGTTTACTATAGTTTCTAGGATATAAGAAAACATAAATAGTTTACTATAGTTTCTAGGATATAAGAAAATATAAATAGTTTACCACAGTTTCTAGAATATAAGAATATATAAGAATAGTTTACAATAGTTTCTAGGATATAAGAAAACAGAAATAGTTTACAATAGTTTCTAGAATATAAGAAAACATAAGAATAGTTTCCAGTTTCTAGGATATAAAAACCATAAATAGTTTGCTATAGTTTCTAGGATATAAGAAAACATGAATAGTTTGCTATAGTTTCTAGGATATAAGAATATATAAGAATAGGATACACTCCCTAGTTTCTAGAATATAAGAATACATAGGAATAGGATACACTCTCTAGTTTCTAGGATATAAGATTATATAGTAATAGGATTCACTCCCTTGTTTCTATGATAAGAAAACAAAAATAGTTTATTATAGTTTCTAGGATATAAGAATATAGAAGAATTGGATAAACTCCCTAGTTTCTAGGATGTAAGAAAACATAAATAGTTTACACATAGTTTCTAGGATATAAGAATATATTGGAATAGGTTCACTCCCTAGTTTCTACAGGATATAAGAATATAAAAGATTAGGATTCACTCCCTAGTTTCTAGGATATGAGAATATATGAGAATTGGATTCACTACCTAGTTTCTAGGATATAAGAATATATGAGAATTGTATTCACTCCCTAGTTTCTAGGATATAAGAATGTAAAGAATAGGATACACTCTATAGTTTCTAGGATATAAGAATATATAAGAATAGGATTCACTCCCTAGTTTCTAGGATATAAGAATATATGAGAATTGGATTCACTACCTAGTTTCTAGGATATAAGAATATATGAGAATTGTATTCACTCCCCAGTTTCTATGATATAAGAATATATAATAATAGGATACACTCTCTAGTTTCTATAGGATATAAGAATATATAGAATAGGATACACTCTCTAGTTTCTAGGATATAAAAATATATAGAATAGGATACACTCTCTAGTTTCTAGGATATAAATACAAGGTTCTCAGAGGCCTGACATATTTTTAAAGTTGATTATTTTCTTGTATTAATCTCCATTATTAACAGTTGCTATTTTCACACAAAAGAAGCGTGAAAATGACGCTTTCAACAAACTATCCTATGTCATCTCCAAATATAAAGTTGTAATGTTTTTTTTGTATATCCGATCATAACTCTTTAACCCCAAGACCGATTTGCCTTAAATTTTGATTGGAACTCGGAATTAATTGATTTTAGAGCTTTTCTAAGAAGATTCCAAGTTTGTTTAATATTCCTCTTGTATTCATAAAATTTATCTTGATAATAATTATTTTGTGCCTTTCGCAAAATAGATCTGTAAATTTGTTTTGTAATTATTGAACTTAATGTTAAATGGCGTAGGATTTTCAATAAATACTCTTTGCCTCTTATTTATTCTTTGTTCTTCTTAAAAGCAACAATGCTTGTGTAATCCATGGTTCAACAGGTGTAACATGTTTAGATTCTTTTCTCTGTATGAGAGGAAAGGACTCAAAATAAAACTCTTTCGAAACTGTTAAATGCCAATTTTGAAACCGGTTTTTGGATAACAGACGACCAATCAGCATTATTTATGTTATCCTTGAAAACCGATATCGTATTATCATTTATTTTATGTTTAAATGTATTTTGTTTTGTTAATATTTTTAAATTTACAATTAGCATTATTTATGTAAAATACAGGATAATAATCTGACAAGGTAGAGTTAAATATTCCGCTTTCTATTAACTTATTTTTTTTATCAGGGGCAGGTTCAGGTACAAGTTTGTACTGTATCGCCCGGACATTGGGTAAATAAAGCAGACACTCAATATGACTAGCTGGTGCAACAAGGTTGACACGGTCAAACTTTAGGTTGAATTTACTTTTACTGAAGGGTCAGAGGTGTGTGTGTTGATATATTGTCTATTAATGAAGATGAATTAGTAATCCTTGATGGCAAAGGGATAAGAGGCAATTGGCCGCAGTTAAAAAGGGTGTCCAAATATTTACTGTTTCTATCATGTCGGTCGTGTATAATAAGGTTTATATTGAAATCTCCCATCAATATAATTTCTTCAGCTTTACTAAGTATAAAGGATCTGCAGAAATGATGCTCAAAATTTCCTTGAGTTTCTGAATGAAAAGATTAATGTTTGCTGCTGGGGATCAATAGATAACCCCAACAACTTTATCTTTAAGAAAAGTGATTCAAAAATTTTCCTCAAAAAATGATATTTATCTGGGGTTTCATATTCATAGATATCTCTTATCCACCAACCTATCCCACCTCCAATATTATTTCTACATTTATCACTAGTTTTTCTTGTTTTGAATATGAGAGGTTTATACCCAGGTAAATATCTGTATTCAGGTTGACAGGAATATTCCAAGTTTCCTGAATCAAAATTTTGGAAAACATAAATTCTTTTTAATTCAATTCATTTATCAATTCATGGAATTCATTTAATTTCCAAGTTTAGCTTCGAATATTTAAAGAGAGAGATGAGAATTGATTTGAGTGATTTTTAAACTTTTTTTTAAATTTATGATTTTAATATTTACTTGATATTCTAGAATAACTATTCAATGTTTCTAACTCTCTCAATGTAGTTATAAAATTCTGATTCTGGTCACCCTGCAATCTAGTTGTAATTGTATTATTCATATCTTACATTGGATACAAGTGCTAAGTGAATAAATTACACCTGGTTGGAGGAATAAATTACACCTGGTGTCCCCACTAGCTTGGTCTAGCTGGGGGAATAAATTACATCTGGTGTCCCCACTAGCTTGGTCTAGCTGGGGGAATAAATTACACCTGGTGTCCCCACTAGGTTGGTCTAGCTGGGGGAATAAATTACACCTGGTATCTCCACTAGCTTGGTCTAGCTGGGGGAATAAATTACACCTGGTATCCCCATTAGGTTGGTCTGGCTGGGGGAATAAATTACACCTCGTATCTCTACTGGGTTGGTCTAGCTGGGGGAATAAAGTACACCTGGTATCCCCATTAGGTTGGTCTGGCTGGGGTAATAAATTACACCTGGTTTCCCCACTGGGTTGGTCTAGCTGGGGGAATAAATCACATCTGGTGTCCCCACTAGCTTGGTCTAGCTAGGGGAATAAATCACATCTGGTGTCCCCACTAGCTTGGTCTAGCTGGGGGAATAAATTACATCTGGTGTCCCCACTAGCTTGGTCTAGCTGGGGGAATAAATTACTTCTGGTGTCCCCACTATCTTAGTCTAGCTGGGGGAATAAATTACATCTGGTGTCCCCACTATCTTGGTCTAGCTGGGGGAATAAATTACACCTGGTATCTCCACTAGCTTGGTCTAGCTGGGGGAATTAAATACGTCTGGTGTCTACTACACTAGGTTGGTCTAGCTGGTGGAATAAATTACATCTGGTGTCTACATAAAATACATCTGGTGTCTCCTCTGGCTTGGTCTAGCTGGGCCGGGGGAATTACCTACATCAGGTGTCTCCACTGGTTTTGCCTAGTTGGGGGTATAAACTACAACTGGTGTCTCCACTAGATTTGTCTAGCTGGGGGAATAAATTACATCTGGTGATATTTTTTACAGAACTTTCCTATTCTAACTATAATTAGAAACATGTAAGTACTTTTTTTTATAAAAACATCAATGGCTGGGCACGTTCCAACTTTTTCATGCCTTTTCGTTAACAGTTAGTTCCAACCGTTGATCTCAATATTATTAACGACGTTAACGACAGGTATTTTAGAAACTATTAACGATGTCAGGTGTTCATAAGCTGAAATTAATTATTTCATGTAAAAATAGCTAAAAAAATATTTTTAGACAATATTCAAAAACATCAAAACACGTAACAAAAGTGCATAAAATTCTATAATTAATCAATTCAGCGGGGGAAAAAATCATAAGAAAGCATAAAAATACATTAGACAAATTTAAACAGATAAGTCGTCGTTATTATAAAAACACATTCGTTTCGGGGTTTTTTTTAAACCGCTATCTCCGTTTGTTAACAATGTCAAACTTAACGGTTTTTGCTGTTCGTTAACAGACTCTTCCGTTTAGTTTCAAAAACCTCCGTTTCGTTACCCAAATTTGTCCAACCCTATATTACAGTTTATATCTAAATTTATATCAAAACAAAACAAGAAACATTATCAAACCATAGAGTCTGTGTTTAATTTTCAGTTCAACTTAATTTCTTTTTATATAAATTTGATACAAGTTCATGACATGGAAATTTCAATTTTATTTTGTTTCGAAACATATAAAATAAATCAAGAATTGACGTTCATTCACGATTGAGTGCGTAAAGAGAAAACACCCTTTATGTTATATTTACAATATCTTTGATCGATCTGGGATAGGTCCTTCACCATTGTCTTTATCATAACATTATTATTACATCAGCGTTTTAACATTTTCTTGTTTTTGTCATTTCTTTGATTTGAATCATCAGCTATATTTTTCAATCATTATATTTAATATATCATTATTTAATCAGAACACTGTTGTGTTATCAATTGTTATATCATATTGTCATTATCATTATCTTCGTATCTTTATCTTTATCTTTATCATTATCTTCGTATCTTTATGTTTATCTTTATCTTTATCTTTATCTTTATCTTTATCTTTATCTTTATCTTTATTTTTATCTTTATCTTTATCTGTATAATCTTTACCTTTATCTTTATCGTTATCTTTACCTTTATCTTTATCTTTATCTTTATCTTTATCTTTATCTTTATCTTTATCTTTATAATCTTTACCTTTATCTTTATCTTTATCTTTATCTTTATCTCTATCTTTATCTTTATCTTTATCTTTATCTTTATCTTTATCTTTATCTTTATCTTTATCTTTATCTTTATCTTTAACTTTATCTTTATCTTTATCTTTATCTTTATCTTCATCATTATCTTTATCTTTATCTTCATCAATATCTTTATTTTTATTTTTACCATGGTGTTTAGTTTGAAAAAAAAATATTTACTTTAACCACTCCCATATGGAGCTGACAGAAGGTGTAAAAAATACATGATTTTTCTCCTTTTTCTAAATATTTGATAATCCAAAAACAAAAAAAATCGTCAAATAAAGTTTTAACCAAGTTAAAGGATTTCCAAAATTGTATCACTCTTTAAAAAGATTAAAAAAGCCCAAAAATGGCGGGAAAACAGTAAAATGGCTGGGCCATCTAGGAAAATTATTTCAAAATGCTAAAATTTTGTATTTGAGTTTTGCCCTAATGCAATTTCTAAAAATTATGTCGCACATCTGGGAATTTTTTCAGGGGCACCCTAAGGATCTTCAGTAAGAAAACTTATGTTTGAAAACAAGGATGATCTACCTTGCAATTTAATTTGATTTGACGTGTCAAGCAATTACAAGTCTGATGGTTGCAAGCTAGGGTTATAAGTAATATTATTACTTAAACCCTAGCTTGTTTATAGGCCGGCAGTGTAAGGGTTAAATCAGGGTTAATATTAAACTTTAACTTTAAGTTTATAAACAAACGAATTTGAACTAAGTATAAAAATTTAATGAATTATTTTTTCTCCTTTTCCTACTAGTTCGTCAACAACCCCTGTTTTTTTCACCTGTGTGTCTATCTATCTATCTATCTATCTATCTATCTATTTGTCTTATCTTCAGTCTGACTCTGAATGACTACTCTTTGACCGGCACATGTCGTGCGACATTCTAGACTACTGTAGACAGCGAAGACAAATCAGCGACACGCTGTGCCATTTATACATAAACTTAATGCTACAGCTGTGCAATTTTATATAACTGTACAGAAAATTAGGAGTTGGTACGTGACAAGAGTTAAGTTTTTAGCCTGCTTGGTGGGACGGATTGACCGAAATGTCGATAAAAGGATGGAACTCAGTGACGAGTCAGGATCTCAACTCATGGTTCAACCCTCAGAGAGATCTCGTCATTCAGAGATTCGAGACGGATGATTGGGATGAAACTAGGGAGGATGAGAGTATTTATAAGCTCGAAGATTGGATGAACGAAATGGATGGTGTGGATGGGATGACTGGGATGAGTATGAAGGATATGGATGGACTAAAGAAGGATCTCCTTGACAGACCAATGTTCAACAATGATATCGATATCACAACCTCGACAACAACTTCAACAGGTAGAGCATACCAAATTATCGATTAGCTTCCCCCCCCCCGCTCTAATAAAGATGCACATGTTCAGCTTTAATGATATAAACAGGTTAAGTTATATTAGGTGATTTCCCGGCTTAGTTATGTTATGCGGCTAGGAAAGGAAATAGGACTAACTACTAACTAGGGATGTATTCTGTGCTGCACAATTTTGATTTTTTTTGGGGGGGGGTAGGGGCGTACAGATGATAACTTAGAGAAATGCCTGTTAATTAAATATTAATTCTTTATTATAGCTTTTATTTATTTACGGTTTGAAGTGTTTATTCTGAAAAAGGCATTGCATAAAAATCTCTTTTTTAGAAAATCCTGTGACTCCTTCATCTGTGATGAGTAACGACTCTCTGACCTTCTTTCTGGTGTACTGCTCCATATTCACCCTCACCATCCTCTACATCGGCGTTAAATTATCTAAAAACTGGCGGAAGCGGCGGTTACTCCTTGAAACACTCGCCGAGGAAGACCCCCCGGTCCAGGGCCGCTGCAACCACGCGATCTGCCGCCAGGCCCAGGAGGTTAACCATCTTCTTCCTTACACAAGCTTCGGAGCCATGCTTCTCCCAGGTCTGATGAATATTGAGACTGGTAGACCAGGGAGTGTAGCTGGACCTCTACACAACACTATCAGTTGTAATAACAGCTGTGAAAACTGTCAGAAACTATCACTACCTCCTCCAAGCTATACCAAGCTGTTCTTGGATGAAACACCCCCTTCGTATACAGATGCAGTTACCATGGGACCTAGGGATGCTCTAAATATCGCGTTTATTGAAACTTCTGAGATTAATGAAACTGCCTCGACACCTTTTCTTGTCAGGGTTACAGAGTTGCAGGAAAATTCAGCCGAACTTGTTACTGAAGCTGTTACTGAACCAGTAGCAGAGCCTCAGGCTGAATCAACAAATGAAACTAATTCTACAGCTGAATCTGGAACTGAATCAACAAATGAAACTAATTCTACAGCTGAATCTGGAACTGAATTAAGAAATGGAACTAATTCTACTGCTGAATCTGGAACTGAATTAACAAATGAAACCGAAGTTAAAAATATTTGTGGAGCTGAATCAATAAACAGAAGAGAAATTGTTAAACCCAGATCTGAATCAGTAGAAGAACCCGCCGTAGGAACTACATCTAAAAGTAATCCCACAGTTGAACCAGCAACCGAGTCTAGCATGGAACTTGAACCGGGAAAAGAGTTTAAACCAGATCCCATGACGGAAATTGAACCAGATTTAAATGGGAAATGAACAAGAAACCGGAAACCGGGATCCTGCATTATTATCAAACTAATAATATATTACTTGACCTTTTGCACACTGTTGCCACATTAATTGTAAATATTTTTCAGTGTACAATATTACAAATACAAATTTCAAATATGTTAATTATTTTATTATTCACGATTCAATGAAAAAATGGTTTTAATCAGTGGTGCACGAAGGGGTGGGGACTGGGTGCACGCATGCCCACGTACAAGGGGGTCTCGTTTATGAAATGATTGTATATGATGTGGGGAAAAAATGAAAAAAATGGTTTTATAAAAGGCGACTTAATTCATCCTTGAATATTTTATGGCGCTCCGCGGGAACAAATAACAAAAAAGTTCAGTAATAAAAAACAAGTAAGAAAAATTGGTCATTATAAGGCAAATTTTTATCCCTTTATTACAATTCATCCCCAAATATTCAGCAAATAAACCCTATACATCTTTTTGCTGCTCCGTGCAAACGTATCTGATTTCTGAGGGAAAAAATTACGTTTGAAAGTGGAAAGGTTTTTCAAGAAAGGAACTACGTTTTTAGCATAAACTCAAATTTTCTAATCCCGATTTCTTTGAAACCTGAAGGTGTAAACCTTATTTTAAACTTCGGCTTTTCACAGTTAATAGAACTCATAATTTGAACAAAAATCTACGATAGATTTGCACGATAGTTTTGTGTAAAATCTCATTTCCTTTAGAACTCTGATATATAATTAACAAATATATGTTCTTAACCAAGCAAAGACTAAATATGAAAGATATATATGGTACTTTATATAAAGATAAAAAACTAATCAGTGATTTTGTCAAAATAGGGGTTTTAAGGGGGCACCAAATATTCTAGGAGTGCACAAAGAAATTTCGGCGCGCGCATAAGGTGCCCGCCCCCCCCCCCCCCTACACGCTCCTAGTTTTATTTGAATATTTGAAGTTGTTTGTTTAAAGGGACAGACCGGCTATATAAGGTATAGTGTAACTGAGAATGCAGTGTTGTGGACAAATTCTTTAGGATTCACTTGAGACATATAACACTTTTTAAAGATCTGTAAATTCCGAGCTTGAGCGCAAAGTCGACGTTCAAAATTTTACTTTTGGGTGAATACGTTTTCAGAATTTTTTTTTTAATTATTAAATAACGACGATAAAAAATGTAAACAAAATTCTACAATAAACTTATTAGTTCTTCAGGAACAGGTTGAGAAAATAAAAATTAATTTTATCATTGAAAATAAGTAATCTTGTTCAACTATTAATTTCTATCTTCTCATTATTCTAGTTTCTCGTTATTCAAGATTTTCTGCAGATTTTCTGAATTCATTATTGAAAAGACGCCTTTTCAAGAATTTGAAGAATTCTGCGAATAAATTCAAAGAAAACAAGAAATCCAATATAATGATGAAAACGAAATAATTGATTTTAGAATTGATTCATTGACAAATTTCTCATGGGAAATATGTTCCTAACCATCAAATTAGATTACTGTATAATTTTTACTTTATTTTTCGTTGTCGTTATTTAGTAATTTTAAAAAACCGATTCTGAAAACGTTTCCACCCCAAAAGTACGATTTTGAACGTCGACTTTGCGCTCAAACTCAGGATTTACAGATCTTTAAAAAGTTTTATATGTCTCAAATAAATCCTAAAGAATTTGTCCACAACACTTCATACTCATTTCAATTACCTTACATAGCCGGTCTGTCCCTTTAACAGGGTTAATGATAACTTGAGAGTTGAGGAAACTGCTGGTTATCTCTGTTGGGTAATAAAATACTCAGCGAAAATTGCTTTTCAAAACGTTGAATTTTAGGAAAAATGTTCGTGAAAACAAAACATTTTACCGAAGTGGGTTTCTCTGTCTTTTTAAAATCCTCAGTTCCCTGATAATATTCTTTTGCTCTTCATAAAAAAAACTGTTCATATGGTCAGAAAACGTAACTTACTGAAATACTCTAGGACACCCTGTACTGCTCTAGGAACCCTGGAGTACACTAGGACTTCCTATATTACTCTAGGTCAGGACACCCTATAGTACTCTAGGACACCCAATAATACTAAAGGACACCCTGTAGTACTCTAGGACACCCTATATTACTCGCGGACACCCTATATTACTCTAGGACACCCTATGTTACTCTAGGACACTCTATAGTAATATAGGACACCCTGTAGTCTTCTAGGACACTCTATATTACGTTAGAACACCCTGTAGTTCTCTAGGAAACCTTTTGTTACGCTAGGACACTTTTTATCTATCTAGGACACCCTGTAGTATTATAGGACACCCTATATTACTCTAGAAGTTCCTATAGTAATCTAGGACACCCTTTATTACTCTAGGACACCTTGTAGTATTCTAGGACACCCTATTTTACTCTAGGACACCCTGTAGTATTCTAGAACACACTATATTACTCTAGGGCATCCTATAGTACTCTAGGACACCCTGTAGTATTCTAGGACACCCTTCATTAAAGTAGGACACCTTGTAGTGTTCTAGGACACCCTGTAGGCTGTAGTACTCTAGGACACCCTATAATCCTCTAGGACACCCTGTAGTATTTTGTGACACCCTTTATTAATCTAGAACCCATTGTAGTATTTTAGGACACCCTATATTAATCTAGAACACCCTTTTGTATTCTATGAAAACCCTATATTACTCTAGGACACCCTGTAGTATTCTACGACATCTTGTAGTTTATATAAAAAATGTCCCTAAATTATTGATTTCTGACTGAAGTTGAGTTGATTAGTCTATGTTTAGGAATTGTTGTAGTTCCTTCCCAAGTTTTATCAATACAATACAAGAAGCAAGGCCAGGGTTCTCTAGTTGTATATTTATATCCTGCCAGGATTACAGGATTACCATATCAAAGTTTAATAGTGAGACTATAAAAAACTAAATGAAAGAGTCAAATAAAAGACTATAATCTCACAAGAAGGAGACGATTCATTTGTTGTACTATCCCGTTCTGCCATGCATATTGCATAATCTGTATTCATATTATACAACTCAAAGATGCTTTATGTACATTAGCAACGTCTTTGGTACAAATTATTCCAGCACTGTTTAAAAGTCTCTCCGGTACTTTGATTGCATTTATAATTGCATTTTTTGTCGATAATATGGGTAATTTTTAATAATTGAGTTCGTATGAGTTCAAAATTGTTGTTGATGATTGACTAACCTCCATTTTTGGAAAATATATTAACATTTCATTTTTTGTCGTTAATATGGCTAATTTTCTATTAATTGAGTTCGTATGATTTAAAAATTGATGTTGATGACGGACCAAACCTCCATTTTTGGAAAATATATTTACATTTCATTTTTTGTCGTTAATATGGCTAATTTTCTATTAATTGAGTTCGATTGATTTAAAAATTGATGTTGATGACGGACCAAACCTCCATTTTTGGAAAATATATTTACACTTCATTTTTTGTCGTTAATATGGTTAATTAATAATAATTGAGTTCGATTGATTTAAAAATTGATGTTGATGACGGACCAAACTCCATTTTTGGAAAATATAGTTTGGTCCGGATTAACCATCGTCAGTTCTTCAGATTGATTCTGTTTTGAAGTTTTATATGATTTACCAAAGAAAGAAACAAATATGTAGATGCACAAGAACATAATATTAAATGAAATAAAAACTTTTTTATTTAATCTTTTGTACGGGTAACCTTTCAAAACCTTTATCATTGTGTTATAAATTACGAACAAAATAATAAGGATATAAAAGTTTCTTTGTAATTTCGCATAATCCTTCCGGGTATCAGCGGAATAAAATTCGAATAAAAAATTATACTTTCTTTTGAATAAAATTGAAAGAAGTAATACTTTTCTACATACCAAAATTTCATTAAAAATCAAAAGCGAAAATCTGCACCAAATCGTACAACTAAAAACATCCAACATGAATATTCGGTCCCCAGTGAATTACTTTTTAGATATCAATTATTCAAATAAAATGGTGGGGGAGCCTGTTCTAATGCACATACCTTTACCGTCAAGACAAACAAAACTAGAGTAAGATCTATAATTTTTACTTAAGACTTTATTCATAGAAATATTTGTATTACTTTATAGCTGACGTAATTATTTTACTGGGCAATGGGATTTGTAATTGGGTTTTTTCTTCATGAAAATTTATATTTTTTGGGAGAAAAAAAATATTTTTGAATTCAATATAATTAGTTTTAAAACCGTGTCCATTATTATATGATTGATGTCATCTAATTTTTCTATCTTTTTTTTAATTTTCCAATTTCTTCTAAAATTCACTAAACTGTAAAATCTTTTATTCTTTTTTTATATATTGTTTAATCTTTACTGCAGAAAAATATATGATCTGCCACTAAAACGTCAGTGCCAGGTTTGGGCAAAAATGATTTAACGATTTTAAAAGTTTTCTTGTGTCCTGAGAACATTTCGCTTAATTTCAAACGACTGTAAACGTAATTTTAAGTGAGCCTCGTTTACGTAGGTTTGAAAGTATTTAATTCTGATATTTTCTTTATGTTTACTGCAGCAGAATATACGCAAGTATTTGAAAATTAAAAAAATTTGAAATTTTTAGATTCAAATTATAAACATTACTATAATTTAATTCATACGTACTTGATTGGACAAAGCTTTAAAGGGTACCGTTGTGAATCGGACATTGACATCTTTGAGTGGAGATTGATTTAAAATTACACTTACATGTCCCTTTAAGCTATAGAGCATGATGAGAAGTATAAATACAATTATTCATTTCTTTTCTAATATTCAAACTATAAGAAATCCTTAGATAAAAAAGTGTAATCTATACAAATTTGACATACTTTCCGGTTTGCCTTACTTAGGTGATCTGCAATTGTACTGTACAGCTGCTCTAGCTGGTCAAAAGTCAACCCAATACTTGAAATGAACCGGAATATACAGTATATACAGTATATACAGTATATACAGTATATACAGGGTAATTTTTTTCTTATTTGTCGTATCTTCTTATACTAGTTAACCTAGGTCTCAACAACAACATCAACAGCATCAACAACAGAAACATCAACAACATCAACATCAGCAACATCAACAACAACAACCCGGGAGAAGAAGCAGAAGTGAAAGCCGAACAGGTTCTGCAGGATTTTAAGTATTAAATTAAGTGACGGTGGAAAAATAAATAGTAAAAAAGTAACTTTATTTCCTTTAATCAATTTGAAAATAAAATCCTATAATATAGCGCTTTTTTCCGGCTCTGAGATTAATCAAATTTCAAGGTTTCGTATCCACAAAAACGGATGGAAAATGTAACAAACAGTGTAACAAGGGCCGGTTCTAGATAAATACTGTTTAATAACCGGTGTTTTAAAACCATTTTATACGCTTCTGAGTTCTTTTTACCGAATCCATTCCATAGTGTATAATTTTATATTTATTACTATCCTCGAAATAAGTTCATGATACATTACTACGTAAACCAAAAGAAATCATCTGACCTACGTAAGCCAGGAATCACTCTCCGCTAAAACCCACTATTTATTCGGTCAGACCTTATCTCTAAAAGAAACTAGAACCCAGACACTTCAGTTTTTTTTCTGTGGATTTTGCGAAAAGAATTCGTTTTTTAGAAAAAAAAATTCCTAATCGTTTACCAAAAAGTGTATGATTACTTCAATTAAAATTTGCTTGGTTTAATTTTAAAATCCATAATATTTCATTTATACATTTTCATTTTCAAATGGGTGAGCAATCTTTCAGGTCTGCTGAGTAGTCGGCTAGAGAGTCAGGTGGAGAGAGAGAGAAAAGTAAAGATAGAACGGGAGAACCAACTTCTCCTCAAGTAAGGACATTAATGGGAACATCACAATATTTAAAAGGAGGGTAGAATAAACCAATTTTAGATAATCAGTAAACCATCTTCAAACTAATTTAATCGAAGATTAGCCTGTTTTTTGGCAAACAATCAAAATAATTTTTAATGGATTTTGAAACTGTTAAAATTGTACCAGTTTAATCCTAAATGAATTGTTAAAATAGTATTTAATCGACCTTAATTTAGGTTGGTTAATTTAAATTGGTTAATTTAGGTTGGTTAATTTAGATTGGTTAATTTAGGTTGGTTAATTTAGGTTGGTTAATTTAGGTTGGTTAATTTAGGTTGGTTAATTTAAGGTTGGTTAATTTAGGTTGGTTAATTTATGTTGGTTAATTTAGGTTGGTTAATTTAGGTTGGTTCCTCTCGATGCCCTCCAATGTACTAAAAATGTCATCTCCTTTAAGATAAAACCTCATATGACGTCACTCTCGCCTCTATAATCAGTGAAGTCATGAGGTTTTTATCTATCTGTCTTAGGAGACGACATTTTCCGTACATTGGAGCGCATCGAGAGTAACCTAACTCATTATACAACCTTTGCTCCAACCAAATAAACCAGAGGCCGAATTTAAAGAATTTGAGCCACGGCTTGAATTTAAGCCGCGGCTAAAATATGGTTGTTTCCACTGAAAATCGTATTCATTGTTTCAAGACTTAAGCTGGCGCCCAATTGAAGCCGGCTTTTGGCGGATTTTAGACGCGGCTTAAATTCATTAAATTCGGACACTGGACTGTTTGTTCTCTGGAATGAATACTAAATAGCACCCCTAATTGAGTAATTACCCTTTATAAAGAAATCAACTAATAAAACCATAAAGATAAGTTTCTAATCTCTGATTATTTTCAGGAAAATTCTAGACTGTCATCATGGAGTGGATAGAAGACGAACTTCAAGTATACCTCCTCCTCCTTCTAAAGCACCTAGAGCTCCTAGAGGTAACTAGAGTTCCTAGAGATTACTAGATATCTCAGAGCTCAATCGAATCCTTAATAAAATCTTTCTCTGCACCTCAAAAAAATCAAACTCAAGAATTAATTGAACTCAGAATCAGATATAGGTCTCTACACTCAAAGAATCCTTTTAGAAAGGAATCTTTGAAGTTTATAGAAGCTTCTTGACGGAACCAAATCTCTTAGGATAAAATAATTCTATTGAAAATGGATCTCTAACACTCTGATCTCTTAAGCTTAAAGAGATACTGAAATAGAAACTTATTAACGAACCCTGATAGAAATTGATCTCTGAGGCTGTATAGTCCTATTAGAAACTGATCTCTTCAGATCAACGAATCCTATAATAGATATACTTATCTCTGAAGATCAAATGATCCATTTTAGAAATTGATCTCTGAAGCTAGCTTTATAGTCAAATTATAAACTGATCTCTTCAGATCAACGAATCCTGTAATAGATACTTATCTCTGGAGATCAAATAATTCATTTTAGAAATTGATTACTAGAGATAATTAATTTAAAATTAATGTCTAAAGTTTAGAGGAGTTATATTCAGATATTATCTCCAAAGCTTTAAATGACAAAAACTGTGCAGGTCGCCGCTGTTTTTCTCCAATTAAAACATCAAACCAGGTCAAATTTTAACAATTAATAAATAATGAAAAACGTCATAGATACTACAGTGATTACAAAAAAAAACCAGTGGAATAGGAAGACGACTTTACAGCAATACTTAAGTGTATTTGATGTTTTTGCAAAGCAAATAGTTTTACTAAACACCTATTAAATAACTAATTAACTTAAATGGGTCTGTGTCCACTGTTCACTTGCTTTGTTGCTCATAGAAGTATTTCAAGTCATAACTTGAGTATAAAAGTCGTCTTCTATTCCGGAGTTTTCTGGTTATCACTGTAATAAATTGAAGTAATGAATTGAATAGAAAATATAAACACTAAAAAGTTGAACAACAGAATATATTTAATTGAAAACAAACTTAAAAATAAAAAAAAAATTCAATGTTAGAATATATGTATTTCAATAAATAGAAAATCTAAAAAATTCAATGATTTCGTTTAATAGAAAATGGTTAAAAATTATAAATTATACACTCATGTATTTTAATAAAATGTCTAAAAATGAGACCAAAATGGATTTCAAGATAGAAACTGCACAATTGCAAAAAAATGTAATAAATTAACAACTCCTATGGCTTAACTTAATGAATTTGAGCTACGTCGCTAAACTCCTGCGGGTTCAAATTTAAACCACCGATTCAAAGTTAAAGATTACGCTTGGATTTGAATCGGTGGATCAAATTTGAACTGGAGCATGGCGGTCATGGTAGGCAGTTCAAATTCATTAAATTCGGTCCCAGGGACACCAACAACAAAAGATAATATTTTAAGGACGACCTAAATCCTAATATAACGATTTAAAGGTTGATTTTGTCTTTTGCGCTTAATAATAGTTTTTTATTTACAATTTGGCAAAGAAAAAAACAATATTACAGTTGCAGGAAATCTATCACTCTCCACTATAAGACAAACTTTTTTTTCTCCGGTCAGAGTAAGCAGTAAGCACCGTAAGCTTAGTTAAGAGTGCTCTAAATGTATAAAAAAAAGACTTTCGAAAGAGTTATCCCTTGTTGGTAATTCTTATAAATAAATATATATAGAAGCTGCGTTTTTGCCACAAAATCAAATTTTCTCTTCCCTATGTCTTAGTAACATGTTCGTGTAGATAGATTGCAAAGATATAGGGATTAGAAAATCAGAGTTTATGGCAATATCTCATATTCCTTTGAAGGTGAACGAAGCAAGAAGAAGAGAAAAGAGCGATTATGAAAATCTAATTTTACTTCAAAAAATACAAAATGTAAAACCTTCGAGGCTTGTTCAAAAATCATTTCAATAAACTATACTTTGATGTTTCAATAAACTATACTTTGATGTTCCAATAAACTATACTTTGATGTTCCAATAAACTATTCTTTGAACTATACTTTGATGTTCCAATAAACTATACTTTGATGTTCCAATAAACTATACTTTGATGTTCCAATAAACTATACTTTGATGTTCCAATAAACTATAACTTTGATGCTCCAAAATTTTAGATCTGAGGTTATACTTGTAATAAAATACTGTTCACTGTAAATGTTTAAAGGAATCTAAAGGTCTGGTTTCTAACCCTGAAATCTTTTCAACCCGATGACGTAGACCTTTGATATTTCAAACTATGAATTCTGTTAGATCAGGCTGCAGAGATTAGAAAATTTGTTTTTGAGAAAAACTCCTTTATGTTAGAACTCAAAATTTGGTTTCATAATCTTTCTAAATATTAAACAAAATAATATTAAAATCCCTGCAGTGAAATTTACTATTTTAAGTCATATTGATAATAAAATTTACATTCAAACTTTATTTAAACATCATCTTTATGTATCTATATTATTAGATATTAGCAAAAATAAATTAAAAATCCTAATTCAATTCTTCTGTTATCTATTTTAAAAGTTCACAGGGTTTTCAACAATATGATAGTTGATAGAACACATTAAAATCGTGTATGAACTTTTACAACAAATTAATAACAAGAGGATAGGAAAAAGTTATAAGAAATAAGTTGTCATAAAACTTGGATTCATTAGCGAAAATTTTTTCAAGAACTTTTTTTTAAATCTAAGCTTTTTTAAAACGATAGTTTTTTAAAAGTTCAAAAATAGAGGTTCGTTTTCAAAAAAGATCGTTTTTTTCTAAGAACGAAACAATCGTTTTTTTTTAAAGATAACCAAACCAAGGTTATAATGCAAGAAAAGTTATTTAAAAGGTGTACGCATCTTTTGTACTCCAGTGTACTGTTTCTGGGCGGTAATTAAACACAAGACGGATGTCACAGCCTGACATAGGATCCATCTTTCACATACAAAATCAATGAAATATTCTGGTCATAGGAACGCAACTGCAATTAACTTTAATTGTATTATAACCTTGAACCAAACGAAAAAATATCGTTTTATTTCGATCGTTTTTAAAAACAATTTACAACCCAACTTCTGACAGAGTCATCCGTTTTGGATCATATAGCACGTAGAACTAACTGTCTGTAGCAATAAACTCGTCACATTATTTTTACTTCTAATTAATTCTAAAACTTTGAAAAAGGGGTAAAAACTTCTTTTACTTCAATATCAAAACTCCATAATTCAACGAAAACGTATGAAATCGCAAATACGAAAAATCTGCTCTTTTAACGGTTTAAATTGGGTTTAAAAGTTACTGCTTTTACCAGGACTCCTCATTTATTGTGAGTAATGAAAGCTGACTATGGATCAAAAAAGAACCCAGAATCCTGTTTTTTTTTCTTAATATTTTGTAGAGCTTCTTAAAAGCCTAAAATTTTAAAAACGAATCAATTGAGATTTCTGTCGGAATAAATATACATATATGAAATCAACCAAGTTATGAAATCGACGAGGTTATATTTGAAATAAACGAGGTTATATTTTCAATAAGGTTATATATGAAATCAACAAAGTTATGAAATCAACGAGGTTATATTTGAAATCAACAAGGTTATGTATGAAATCAACCAAGTTATGAAATCAACGAGGTTATATTAAAAAAACGAGGTTATATTTTCAATGAGGTAATATATGAAATCAACAAAGTTATGAAATCAACGAGGTTATATTTGAAATCAACGAGGTTATGTATGAAATCAACCAAGTTATGAAATCAACGAGGTTATATTTGAAATAAACGAGGTTATATTTTCAATGAGGTAATATATGAAATCAACAAAGTTATGAAATCAACGAGGTTATATTTGGAATCAACGAGGTTATGTATGAAATCAACCAAGTTATGAAATCAACGAGGTTATATTTGAAATAAACGAGGTTATATTTTCAATGAGGTTATATATGAAATCAACATAGTTATGAAATCAACAGGGTTATATTTGAAATCAACCATCATAAATTTGAAATCAACGAGGTTTTATATGAAATTAACGAGGTTATATTAGAAATTAACGAGGTTATATTTATGAAATTAACGAGGTTATATTTATGAAATCAACGAGGTTATATATGAAATCAATCAGGTTATATCTAAAATCAACGAGGTTATATATGAAATCGATCAGGTTATATTTAAAATCCATTAAAGAAAAGACCTTGTGGTAAATGTCTGCTTTATTCATGCAAGAACAATATTTCTGAGCATTATTACTGTACAAAAATAGATAAAAAATTTAAACTATTCAAATTCAAGGAGGCTACACAATATACAATAAGTACATTTTTAAGGGGAGAAGGACAAACATTAACACGTAGCGGGGGGGGGGAGGACTACTACTCTAAGTATATGTATTGGGGGGCGACTAAACATTTGTTGTAGTTTTTATGAATTCAATCAAATCTTTTCTTTGTTCCTCCTTACTCACTCCAGGAATCTGAAAATGTTTAAAATTGAAAATAAAATTTCAGGATGTTTTGTTAAAATATAGTGAATACTTTTAAATTAAGTAAACAGTCACCAAATCACTTTTGTCTCAAAAACTTTTTATTAAATATTTTTGACCAACAAACGCGTTTATTCTGTTTTTGGTAATAAACTACCAGAGGCCGAATTTAAAGAATTTGAGCCGCGGCTTAAATTTAAGCCGGGACTCAAATACATGGTTGTGGTTGGTTCCACTTAAAATTGTATTCAATTTTTTAAGATTTAAGCCGGCGCTCAATTGAATCCGGTTTTTGGTAGATTTAAGCCGCGGATCAAATTCATTAAATTCGGACTCAGGATCTTCTATTAATTGTTGTTTAATCTTTAGCCCTTTTCTCTTTGATAAATCTTTGCGGATTTAGAATTTTTAGTAGATTTTCAAAAGTTTCTGAAGATCAAAATTTTTTGGAGAAAATGTTTTGTAATTCTGAGCATTCTTACACCTTTCCTGGGATCATGTGAGGTCCCACAAAAATGTGGTCCAATCGGTTTAGCCATTTTGATGTTTATCGGTTACAAAACAAACACACATGACAAGCAAAGTATGTACTTAGGCTTTTATTCGCGCCCATCTTCCATTTCGCGGATTTTATGAAAAAAACGTGGATTTTCAATATTTTCAAAAATCGAATTTTATTAGATACAAATTTCTGAAAATTCGATCATCTATGGTCCCAAAGTCATGTAAGGTTCCATAAAAAAAAATTGGGCCGATCGGAGCCGTTTTTTCGTTTACTGGATACAAACACCAAGACAAGCAAAGTATGTATATAGAAGTAAAGTTATACGCGACACTTTTCTATTGAAATTTATATTTAATAAGAAAAATGTATAATTTTTTTTTCATTCATGTAACATTTTTAAACTAAAACTGTTTTTTACCTTCTTCTTAGATCCAGGAATAGTTTCTTTGAAGTTTTCTAGATACATATTCAAATTAGATTCAGTCCATTGGAGTCCACTATTCTAAACATATTCAGATTATATTTAGTCCATTGGAGTCCACTATTCTAAACATATTCAGATTGGATTCAGTCCATTGGAGTCCACTATAATTATATATATTCAGATTGGATTCAGTCCATTGGAGTCCACTATTCTAAACATATTCAGATTGGATTCAGTCCATTGGAGTCCACTATTAAGGTTAGATTTAGTCCATTGGAGTCCACTATTCTAAACATATTCAGATTGGATTCAGTCCATTGGAGTCCACTATAATTATATATATTCAGATTGGATTCAGTCCATTGGAGTCCATTGGAGTCCACTATTCTAAACATATTCAGATTGGATTCAGTCCATTGGAGTCCAATATTCTAAACCTATTCAGGTTAGATTTAGTCCATTGGAGTCCACTATTCTAAACATATTCAGATTGGTTTCAGTCCATTGGAGTCCAATATTCTAAACATATTCAGATTGGTTTCAGTCCATTGCAGTCCACTATTCTAAACATATTCAGATTGGATTCAGTGCATTGGAGTCTTCTATTCTAAACATATTCAGATTGGATTCAGTCCATTGGAGTCCACTGTTCTAAACATATTCAGATTGGATTCAGTCCATTGGAGTCCAATATTCTAAACCTATTCAGGTTAGATTTAGTCCATTGGAGTCCAATATTCTAAACATATACAGATTATATAAAGTCCATTGGAGTCCAATACTCTAAACATATTTAGATTAGATAAAGTCCACTTTGTATACAATAAAATCTTTTAATTCAAAGGAATTTCAATAAAACTTGCAACTTGCAAGCTCTCAAGCTCTCATGCAAAAATCAATAAGAATTTCGCCAATCACTTTTTGAACAAGCAGGGGCGGATATACGATTTAAGTGAGGGGGGGTTCTAGATCTATTTCGGAACAAAGAAATTCAGATTTAGGAACCTAAAGACGCGCCAAAGGCGAAATTTTTGTTGACTTTCCTGTTTTGCGCTACGTTTTCTTTCCCTTAAGTGCTATTGAGAAGCTACTCTTAAATCTCAGGGGGGTGCGAAGGTCCTGCCGCCCCCCACCCCCTGTATCCGCCCTTGTAAACAAGTGCAGTAGATTCTAAAATGTGCCATGTCTAGAGAGATAAAAAATATTTTATTTTATTTCTTATTATACACTATACAGTGATAACCAGAAAACTCTGGAGTATGAAGACGACTGATCCTGCTTGTTTTACCTTATGTTGTTCTGAGTAATGGTATCCAGGTACTGAACCGGCTTGTTTACCAAACACACCAAACAGGTTTGGACCGTACTGCAACAAGATAAAAAAATTTCTGAAAAAAAATTTTTATTTACTTTAAGAAAAATTTTTTTGTCCCTAAACCTATGAGAAATGTTGAAAAAAAATAAAATTGATTTGAATGAATGAAAAAAAAGAATAAACGTAGGAAGTTAAATAATCACAGCATTTCCCCTGCTAATAATATATGAATTTTTAAACATTTAATAAAATTTTTACCAACACTTATATTGCAGTCTGTTATACAAGTAAATAAGATACTGCTTAAAAGGACTTGTCGTCATTTTTAGTGATCCTCCGATGCACAACGATACCCTTGAAACTTGATTTTTCTGGCTCAATTTTGATTATTTCTCCATTGTTTCTTAATTAAATCAAATCAAATATTTATTGCATGAAGTTTTATAGTTTAGACAATATAAAAATACAAAAAAATACAAATCCTCATGAGGGAAAATTAATCTGATGGGCCAGGTTTTCATAATTTTCCTTATAAACAGCTTAATGTCAGGGGGGAGATCCTGAACAAGTGGAAGAGTAGGTAGGATGGCAGGAAAACGTATATAAACATGATAACGAAGTATTACTATAGCTTAATCAGACCAGTACAACAACGTACAAACATCATCATATTTAAAAAGAATTCAAAAAGATTCAAATGTTTGTAGAAAGACATATCCCATTTTTAATACTACAAAAAAAATGGATATAAGAATATACATAAAATTCAAGTTTTTAAGTTTGTGTTAGGTTGTAATATTAATCTAGACGCTACTTATCTAGTGTTTAAACAAAAAGGACACAATAGTCTTTCATAAGTGAACCCCTGTAATTTATAAGATAGGCTTCAGAAGCAGATTTTAAAATATTTTTAGATTAGGACTGTTTAATCTCAACAGGAAAATTATTCCAAGCGGAAGGAAAAGATTCAAAAGGGAATCTTCTAAGATACTCAGATCTGACTCTGTGTACAAAATAATCAAAAACATTCCTAAGTCCTGGATCCAACTCTCGTTCATACATAAGAAAACAAAAAAATCATTTTTTGGTGTATGATTAGATAAAAAAAAATAGGCGGCGCGATTCACTTTTGCAGAGAAACCACAAATGAAAATAAACAGTGTTAAAAACAAAGAATATGGATATCAAGTCACTAAAATCAGACCAAGCTTTTAAGGGTTCCATTGTGAATTGGACATACTAGGAGAAAAATCAACTTTTTTTACTTTATAGAGAGAGGTCCTCCTTTAACTAACCATAATATTATCAACTTCGTGTGAATAATCATTTGTCTTCTAATAAAATGCAAAATAGAAAAAAGTTTTAAAATTAGTAGTGCTCTGTTATTAACGAATATTTTATCTTCCTTGTGTGATTCCCCTTCGCTTATATTGTGGCAATGTGAGCACAGTTTCTTAAACAGTCGTCTTCCTTTCTCAGCCGACATCTTGGATCTGCAAACATGATTACTTGTTGCTAACCAATATTTCGAGTTAAGTTAAGTGGGAATAAAATCTAGGCTCAGCGGTGTGGCCGTAAGATTGTTTAGTTTGCAATAACTAGATTAATGTAGACAAGCATAATTTTTTATTATTAATGATAATAAAAATAATTTTTGGATAGTTAGGCCGCAAAGAGCAACTACTATAACGTTTAAATATCAATATATTTCGTTTTGAAAGTCTAATGATATTTCTGTTTAACAAGATTATTGTGGTACACTTTTTTCACAATAAACTTGTTTTATCGATGTAATTGGTTGGAAATCAAGAAGATAATAAATCAATATTAATGGATAGCAGAAGATAAAATACCGGACAAAAAACATTTGAGTTTTTGCCACAATATATTTGCAACCTGATAGTGTAAACCTTTGAGATTTCAAACACAGATTATTTTATTAAACAGAATCCATAGTTTGAAATATCTAAGATTTACGACATCGCGTTTCTAAGATATAAGGATCAAATCATCAGAGTTTGTGGCAAAAATTCAATTCCTTTATCTGATCATGACCAAGCATGGAAAGTTTTGATTTTACAAGAACTATCAAATAGAAGAATGAACGATTTATATGCTGAAGGATTCGATGATAACGTATAATAACAGAAATGATAATATGCTTGTAATGAGTTATGATCAATGTCACCTATTTTTACATTTTCTTTTTCTTTGTTAGACTATATTTACAAATATGTATTTCGATTTATCACAAGAAATTAAATTACACCATTTATTATATGTACATAATATATCTTTGTGTGTGAATATATGATTATAATAATTAATCACAAGAACTTCAGTTATAAACTAGAAAAACGAACTGATTGTATTTAGTAAACACGAGTTGCTAAATATAAGATGATGAACGGTTATGAGAGTCTGTCAACGATTGGTTACGGTAAGTCTAGATTGAGCTCAGCTTACAGGTTAGAAAGGGGGGGGTAGTCCAAGAAAGGGGGAGAGAGGAGGTATCATGAGAAATATCACATACACATTTGGCGAGGGAGGGGGTTCAGGGGGCCGCCATGAGCCCCATGAGCTCCAATTCTCCGTATTCGCAGTAGGGTTTCCATTATTCCGGAACAAAATTTCCATTTTGGAAATGGAATGATCCGGAAATTTTTTTACGTAAAGCGGAATTCCGGGAAAATTTCCGGATGAAATGGAAACCGGAATTTTTCCGGTTTACGTTATGTAACCTGAATTTTTTCTGGTTAAGGGAATGGAAGACAGAAATTTTCGGAATTCTGGAATGTTCAGGAAAAATTCAGGATTTTATTCCGTTAACCGGAAAAAATCCACTTTTCAATCCATAAACAGTAAAAATTCCGGGTTCTGTAACTTAAACTGGAAAATGTTCAGTTTCCATTCCCTAAACTGGAAAAACTTTCAGGTTTACATTCTGGAATGGGAATATGAATTTACGATAAACAGATTTGCTGATTTGGTTATTAAATTACAATTATTATTAGACCAGGTTTCCACCAGGGTTTCCTACGTAATTCCAGGTTACAGTTTACATAAAGAAATGATCCGGAAATTTTTTCAATTTTCATTTTGGGAAAGGTTCTGGAAATCTTGAATTCTGGAACAATTTTTTTCCGTATACTGGAAATTTCTGGAATATATTGTTCCCGAAAATTCTGATTAACGGAAAAATTATTCTGAAATTTTCCGGATAAAGGTTCCGGAAAAACGTTAAAGAGATATTAAACTTATAAAAGATAAACTATAGTAAGTAAAACTATCTACATAATAATAGAATGTGCGCCTGGTTTAGCTGTAGTTAAAGTAATGAAGTGTGAATTATCATGAAATATAAATCCTGACTGCCATGTCTCAAACCAATTTAACCTACAGAAAACTTTGGAAAGGTAGACAACATATGACAACCCTTAAATCTATTTGATGTTGTTACAAAGCAAATAGGTTAAATATTAACTTATAAAATTACTTTTAAATTGGTCTGTATACAGTATAGTATACACTATAATTGCCGTGTCTCAGCTTTTCATTGAATTATTTAAGTTAAAACATAAGTCTAAAAGCCGTCCTCCTATTCCAGAGTTTTCTGGTTCTCATTCTATTTATATACTTTGCTCGTCTATTTGAAACCAATAAACGTCAAAACGGCTGAACCAACCGCGCCAAAAATTTGTGAGCCAACTTACATATCCCCAGGGAAGGTTTAAAACTGGTTCCGGTTTCTATTTGATCCAGAATTTTGTTCCGGAAAAATGGCAACCCTAGTTTCCACTATCTTCTACAAAATAATATGCATAATTTAGAACAGATGCATGGCTTTAATAAAAAAATGATAAGTTTTATCTTAAAAAAGCCAAAAGATACATTTTCATCAAAATGGTGAATTTTTTCATTACCTTCCAGATTATTTACAAACATTTTGAAAGCTCTAGCCCTAAATCTGACCACGAAGATCCTTATATCCATGGGGCTCATATTTATATCTGTCTGCATAAAGCTGTAACCTTCAAATCAAGCTAATTTTTGCTTTTGCATTTATTTTTCTTGGTTTGTTTCAGAAATATTTTAAATGTGAGTTATCCAATGTTTGGTCGAAAAACATTTTTGTATAATTGTATAAATCAGCAAAACCATTCCATTTTTAACCCATGGCNAGGATGTTGATTTAATGTATTGGTAATTTTTATTTCGAAAATTTCATAATCCTGACATGGCCAAGAGTGAGAGGAGAAAATGTGGGGCCCTTTTACAATTTTCGAGAGAAGAAACATCACATAGGAATTGCTTAAATTATGTGCCATTAAGTGGCGCCTTATACATTCTTAAAATTCAAATTTAAGGAAATAGATAAGAAGATGCCCCATCCCCGTCTGTAGCTGTGGCCCAAATTTTCAGGGACCGGGGGGGGAGATAGATTCCAATGCTACAGCTCTGAATTCCTGTAATAATAATATAATAATAATAATAATAACAGGATGGTATAAATTTTTAAACTGGAACGCTGTAAAGACGACCTGTTCTGAAATCAATAAATAGAAATACTGAATGCCGCAACTTGTGTTTATTTAGAAATGAGAGGTAGTAGTGGCGGAAGAAATTTCACAAACGTTCATTAATTTCACCCAAACGTAAAAATGCAATCGTTGTGAAAGCATATTTTTTTCCCAAATAGTTGTAATTTTTTTTTATGAATGTTTTGCCCTCTTACACCCATTTAAACATGAATAAATCCATATTTATGAGGACTAGGATTACAAACCTAAATTTTATTAGATTGAAGAATAAGCACTATGTACAGGATGTGGGAAATGTACATGCTGATATCACAACTCTCACAACAGCAAACATCAAGCCAGTCAAGTCTTACCTAGCGGCCATTTACAGAAAAATGCGATTATTCTGTAATCTGTCTAGCTCAAAGAACCGGCATTGCCCATGCAAACTCGTGTTGTTTTGCATTACCTGGCCAGTAGTCAATAATTTTCTAGAGAGCGATTTTTAAACCCCCGCCCCCTCCCTGCCTACCTACCCAGCAGAAAATGACTCAATAGTTTTTATTTCAGGGCGCCATTGGATATTATTTATATAGACTACCGTTTTGGAGGCCGAATGTGGGAGAAAACGCTCACTTTACGTACGTCTTGACATTTCAGGAATCTAACCGCTCATTCTTTTATTAAAACTATTTAAATTTCAGATTATAAACAAAAGATGTTTGCCCGTGTAGTGGGTGGTATGGCTGGTTGCCTGGCCTTCTCACGACAAATGTCTGTTAAAGCTCAGTCCGATCCAACTTTAGCAAAGTAAGTAGAAGTTGTATAAAGAATCCTTGACTTTGCGATGTCGTAAGCTATTCCAATTTCATATGTTTTCAGTTAATGGACAGGGGTATAAGCTTTCTTTAAAATACCCCCCTCCCCCCATCCATATATTACAATTGTTAAAGTGCTTTTTATCCGGCAGAATTAGAGAAAGTAGGTGATTTTTAGCAGATTATGAATCATTGTTTTGAATAAAGTATTTAAAAGTAAAAATTGTAAATTGAAAAGTGAGCGATATTATAATTTTCGAACTATTATCATTATTCACATTCTTATTTAATTCCAGACGTCTGCAAACGTGTGTTAACATGAGAACTGCTAAACAATAATACATTTAAGTTAATTTTTAGTTTTTGAAACATTAATAAATTGGTGTTTTTAGGGTTTTTTTCCTTGGAAAAATCAAATATTTTAAAGAGTGTTAAAAAGGATTCTAATGGGTTGAAAAATCAGACAGTTGATGTCCTTTCTTTTCATTAAATTCTAGATAATAATTATCCCTTATCTAACTATATCTATCTGTTCAGGTCTATTTATGAGTTCAGCGCTAAGACCCTGGAAGGAGAGTTGGTTAGTTTTGATAAGTACAGAGGGAAAGTCCTTGTTGTTGTCAATGTTGCCAGCAAATGAGGAAAAACTAAGGTATTAATCGGTGAAAGACGATACAAAATTGTGTTTTTTTTTATAAACAAAAAGGGCTTCTGCTTGTTTTAAGCCAAAGTATTCATTAGGATTAGGTTATTCGTAGATTTGCCAAAATGTTTTATTTTCAGGATTTAAAATTAAACTTTTAAATTATGAAAATTGAAAATAAAAAATTTTAATTTTGGATTATAATATTTGTAAGTTGATCCCTATCCCCATTGACCCCAAGGTTGCAAGCTATCATACAAAAATTGTTGATAATTTTTCCAATTACTTCTGTAAACAAGCTAAAGCTAAATTTAATTACTTTATAGTTCAAAATTATACACACATGTCTTGGGCTTCAAAAAAGTGCAAGTTAGTGTGGTTAAATCAAGGGCCTAGGTGTTGCGACACTTGAAGCAACTTTTTAAGGCAGCCTGGATTTATTTACATCAGTTCAGTTGTTCCATCGGCTATTTGGGAAGAGTTCCATCGGCTATTTGGGAAGAGAAAACTAATACAGTTGTTCCATCGGCTATTTGGGAAGAGACATAACTAATACAGTTGTTCCATCGGCTATCTGGGACTAATATAGTTGTTCCATCGGCTATTTGGGACTAATATAGTTGTTCCATCGGCTATTTGGGAAGAGACATAACTAATACAGTTGTTCCATCGGCTATTTGGGACTTGTTCCCTCGGCTATTTGGGAAGAAACATAACTTATATTTTATAACTTTCATTTTTCTGAGCCCTCTATTGACTATGGTTCAACGCCAAAATACTATCTTCAAGGAAACGCACACAACGTTTTAACCAATATCTATCTTTGAATCTCTTGGGAAGAAATCAACCAAAAAAATTATTTTTATTTCTATAATAGGTGGAAAACTTCTATAATTGCGAAGACATATTGAAACATAATCAAGTGCCTATTATTACTAGGAAGGAGTTGGAGCTCGCATGTTGATTGTGCTGTATTTAGGTAAATTACAACCAGCTGGTCAAACTCCATGAGAAATATGGATCTGAAGCTGGTGGATTTACCGTCCTTGCTTTCCCCTCGAACCAGTTTGGGTCTCAGGTATAGATATATTTTGGATATGGTCGTTAGCATGGAAACGTTTAAACTTGATTTAGGAACCCGGAACTGCTGAGGAGATCCGGAAGTTTGTTTCCGGATTCAACGTAAAGTTCGACGTGTTTGAGAAGTGCGACGTGAACGGTCCGAACTCACATCCTGTGTGGGTTTATATGAAGAGTCAGCAGGGAGGACTGTTAGGTTAGAACATTTTATTCATAAATGTTTTTAATTTTCAGAGTTGAATAAAAATAACTGAGATTTCCCATTTTGTAATCCGAGTTGATAATTTGGAAATAATCGTTTTTCTATTTCTATTTCTGAAATATTGCTCTTTTCAATCTTTCAGAAATTATATTTTCGAGTTGCCTAATAGTTCAGTGCTGCCCATTGCAATGTTTAATTGATAAATAGTTTCCGACAACTCGTCAAATTTGTCTAAACATTTCAATTACTGATGGTGTATCTTTCGACCTACTCAAAATCGCTGTGCTCCACTTCTGACCTACGCCAAATCCGCTATACTACACATCCGACCTTCTAGCACGTGGTTTTACAGCTGCCATATGGACTTGTGGCCGCAGCGCCCGGCCCCTAGCCTGTCCTAGCCATGGTGCTCGCCCCCTAGCCTTTCCTAGCCGCAGCGCTCGGTCCAGAAATTGTCATTTCCTATCCTAACTCAAATAATACAAAAATAAACAGCTGGCGTAGGTCGGAAAGTTATTAGGGCAGAAGTTCATTAGGGGGATGTTGCGTATAGACGATGTAACGTAACCCAATTACTATTTGAATTTTTTATTTCCCGACGCTGTCTAATTTTTTACACCAAATATTGCTGGATGTAGCATTCTAGGTTAACTAGACCGTGGGGGGGGGGGGGGTAATTAAGTCTTTACTCGTACAGCGTTTACATAATTATTTTTAATAACAATATGTTTATGTTAATATTAAGCCCTGTCCACTCTTTCTATTTTAAATGTTTGAGTTCTGTAAATTTCGTTATAGAGAGCTAAATTAGGTTGGATAAATGGTTCAGGGTATTACATGCTTAAAATTATTTTATTTCTAGGTGACTCTATCAAGTGGAATTTCACAAAGTTTCTGATCGATAAGAACGGTCAACCTGTAAATAGATACGGACCACTGGAAGATCCTATACCTAAGGAATTAAACATTTAAAATTTATTCAAAACCCTTCTTTTCTCGCATTTCTCTCAGAATAAACGAAGAAGCTTAATCCAATTTAGAAATAATCATGATATTTTTATTACCCTGAAAGACAGTGCTTAAGATTATTTTCATTTTGATACGGATCCGGATCCAGGTCATAAATATTCTGAACGACTTGCTGATTGTTTTTGACGAAAAGAAGGATTTTTTATTTTTTTAATATTATTTTTATTGTATATTCTATCCGATATTTTTTTATTTTTCAATATTATTATTTTATATTCCATCCGATATTTCGGAAAAGAGAATAAGACATAAATAACCCTAAATATTGTGGCTATGCTGCCAGGCAAGAAAGTGCAAGCCTAAGCCTCCAGAGAAGGCCTTTTTTTTAGGTTTGTGTCAGATTATCTTTACCCAAACATCAAATAGAAATAAGAATATTTATGATATATTATTATAATTTTTCGCCAATACCTCTTTTAGTAAATGTTTGGATGGTTACAGGTTGAAAAGGGAATTATCGAAGAACTTGCAAGATAACGCGTTCATCCCTTTCTAGTCGATTTTGTCGCGCTTACAATCACATTCTGTCGATCTAGCTTGTAGTACAATCTTTCGAACTTGCCTTAAACACAGGCTGTCGAACCAAAATACACTCAGAACTAGTCAATTAATATTTTATTTATACAAAACAACTGAAAGGAAACGATTGGATTATTTGACCTTGTGGTTTGAGGACTCCTGATCCTCAACATCTACTTCGTCTTCTTGGATACACAGGAACATCACAACAAAACTTAACCCTATCCCCGCTGGGGTACTTGAAAACCAGGATACGCTGGGGGGGGGAAAATAAAATTATTTTCCTCAATATAAAATATATCGATACTCGTAACATTTGATATAAAATAGAATTTGGGAGAAGTAAAAGAAATCGTTTTCTTTTAAAGTTTCCCCCCCTGTACATCAAATACTTCTGTTCTTACCTTTTTGTTGATTCATATTTATATTTTACTAACTAAAGTGCTGCGGATTGCCCGTTGGATTTTGGAAACGCTTTGAAAAGAAAACTCAATTTAATAAAATCACTTGGGATTCCTGAAAAAAATTCAGCCAGATTGGTTCAGTCGTTTGGCCTGCTATAGCTAACATATAAATATATAGTATATATGAGCAAAAATCCTTATTAATAATTATATTTATACTTTAAACCACAAAAGATTATTTAAGAATTTTTACTGTTTTCAATCCAATGTTTTATTTTTTTACTAAAATAAAGAATTATACTCCCCCTTCTTGCTTTTCTACGTTAAAAAATTAGGTCCTTTAAAGAACAAAGTGAATGTCCTGTTGTGATGCCCGGGTTTCAGGATTGTTAAATGATGACTGTGGTGTAAAGTAAACTGAACTACTTGCTGCTGTCTGATGATAAAACAAATCTAAAGTATCAAGAAATATTTCTAAAATGTCCCAAAATGAAAAATTGTTTTCTAATTTCAGAAAAAAAAATACTTATGGTAAGAATGGAGTGGCAGCCTGCCCCAGACGGGCTGGCACAAATCCTTCAATTACTCAAGGTACAATCCATCCTCTTCACTACACGTTCACAACCATTTTTTTCATTTAAGGAACCGTAAGCGTAAATTCTAGTGACCTTCCATTTATAGAGCGTCATTTCCGATTCACATCGGTACCCTTTGAACCTCTGTCCGAACAACGATGAGGTGGATACTCTTATTCTTACAGCTGAAGATTAAGTGCCGGGAGATTCAAGGTTAAAGTGTACTCTGTACTCTCCGCGCTAGTGTTCACTCGCACAGTTTCTTGCCATTTAATTTCCCGCTATATAAATTGAGATATCTACGAAATCCTTTTTTACATGACAGTTTAAGAGGTATTGTTGTAAATCGGACATGCCACTCTATAAATGGAAGGTCACTTGAAATTGCAATCAACATCCCTTTAAGGGTGACACTCGAAAAAGTGAAAGTCACAATATCAGAAGGTGCAGGTGATGTCAACCCTTAGTATTGAAATGCTGAATAAAATTTTGGCTCTTATTTCAAGTGGTTTCAGGGAAAATATCTTGATTTTTGGCAATGACAGGGTGGGGGGTCAATTCGGGACTTTGCGAAACCAAATGTTGTAAAGGCTGCACTTTTAAAATTGCGATAAAAGGGTAAAATTTTGCATACAGCCTCCAATTGTAGCCATAAACCTGATGAAAAATTGGTATCGGAAGTTTTCTTAGCCTCTGGAACATGCCTTGCGTTAAGATAGATAAAGTTGTGTTCATAATCCCGAAAATTGAAGTATTTTGAGTATTTTCAAGTCCTCTTAAATTTTGAAGAAGAAAAAAATTAAATGTTGTAGAAAAAAAATTGAGAAAATTTTCGTCCAGCCGTTTGGCCTGCTATAGCTGAAATATAAATATTTATATATGAGAAAATAGGTTTATTATATAGATTTAAATTTAATTTTTTATCAGGCGTCCCACAGTCCTGACACCGAAACACAGAGAGATGTCCAACAGAAGCTAGAACAACTAAATCAGGTCAAATTTTTTTTTTTTTTCGTGGTTAATATTTCGGAACAGAACCAGAGATAGTGTTGATATTGGTAGTTTCAAATACCTGATCTTGGTATTCAATGTGGGCACTTGTAAATCTGAAGATCAATGTTTGATCCCTTCATCAAAATTTTTCATTTTAGGGTATGACCGTCACATGTTATCGATTAAATTGATCTTTAGATTTGCATTGATTGAGATCAGTGCTTGATCATGAGATGCATGCAGCATCTCATGATTGAAATAAAATAATAAAATTTGGAAAACCAAAATTATGTTATTTCTTACCAAGTATGATTTTTGGGAAAAGATGACATATTTTCTTTGGGGAAATTTATATTTTTTTAAATATTAAGACTATTTATTGTTATTGGTCCAGGTGGAGTAAATATAGTGATCATTTTTATATATAATCCCGAAAAAACTGTTTAAATTTGAAATTAAAAATCTTTGGCGTTTATGTTTCAATTCTTTAGTGAAATTTATAAGTCTAAAAAATGGTAAAAACTAAAGGAAAAAGAATTAGAGAAACAAAAGAAAATAAGGAAAAAGCAAATAAGAAGAGAATAAGAGAATAAGATTAAAAAATTAAAAAATTAAAAAATTAAAAAATCAAAAAATTAAATTAAATTAAAATATTAAAAAATTAAAAAATTAAAAGATTAAAAGATTAAAAGATTAAAAGATTAAAATAAATTAAAAAAGATGATATCTTAATGGACAAAAACATTTTAAGTTTTGAGGATCTGTCAAGTTACCAAGTATCTTGTATCTACCCCTGGTTCTAATAATCCCCTTTACTTAGACTAGTCTTCTCAACTCAATAATTAACCTTAATCAGATTATCTCCATCAACTCAATCTACCCCCCCTCCCCCCTCTTCCTTTACTATCCTTCTACTGAAAATATGTTTTGAGAAAATATATGTGTTTTCCGTCAGAAAATGAATAAATTTGGATTTTTATTTTTTTAGTTTCCTGATTTCAACAATTATCTAATCTATGTTCTGACTAAACTAACCTCGGAGGATGACGCAACCAGGTAATACAATCCTCTGATAGATTCATTTAAAGATTAATGGAACTTATTTAAAATATTTTCCCCCATCTCTGTTTGACCGGTGAATTGCTCATACAGACTAAAATATATTTTTACAGTTTCCAATTTCATAAAGTTTTAAAAACGCTTGAAACGCAGGAAAATATTTTATGAAACTATTGTGTACTTTATCATTCTTACTCTGCACTTCATCGTGAATTTCAAAATAAACGTGCCAAAAAGTAATCATCGTGCTTTAATGACTATTTATAATACTGTTATTTTGGTTCGCAGTGTTATAAAGTTTTTGGACAGAAATTTTCTTTATATCTTGAAGGTACTCCCCCTTTTCAGATTTAATTTTAAAATATACTGCGAACCAAAATAACAGTGTTATAAATAGTTAATTCTAAACAATTTTTTAAGTTAAGAGAGTCAGAATAACTTTAATCAAGTCTTCCATTCTGTATTATCTCCACTTCAACATTTCTAAATTAGCAATCTTAAGGGTAGCTCAAAATTTAAATTTAAGACTTTTGAACCTAGTTCTTAAAATTCGGTCCCTGGTTAGTTTTTCTACTTTTCTACTTCTTTAAATTTTTACCTCGATTGATTTTTTGATTTGATTGATTTGATTTGTCTTCTCTTATTTTTTGCATGACCTGTTTTCATGTGTTCCATATCATTTTTTCTAGATTCTTTAATCTTTATGACTTTTTTTTATCTAAAAAAAAATGTCTCCAGCGAGAACACTTTTCTACCATTCTTAACATTGCTATCTTTTGAAAAGCATTCTTCCCTATTGTGCACTTAAGAACTAAGAATATTTTAGATTTTTAAGGGGATTATTGCTGATTACTATTAAAAAAATCTGAATTTTTTTGGCTAGAAATAAAAAAATAAAAGTGGGGTAAAATTTTGACCTCAAATCTTACTATTTTCACCAAAATCTTTGAAAACCATGAACCCCAGGGTGGCCGAGGGATATATACCCCTGCCATCAAAAAATTGAAAATCTGAAATCATTTTTTATTTCTTCCAAAATATCTAATAATTATTGTTTGATAGTTCATCCTACTGTATTTGATAGGAATTGTACATAGAGGTCTTTAGTAGTGTTCTTGTAAAAAAATGTTTAAATATACTTTAAACGATTTTTTTCATCCCCCAAAAACCCTTCTATGAGTTCTGATCGTTTGTCATTACACTATTTCCTTACGGGAGGGGGACTAAATTCTGGAATATATTCACCTCTCAATTTAGGGGCGAAACTAACACTTTTCTGATGGAGGGCTAATGTTTTACAAGGGTTTGGGGGGGGGATAGCCTCCCCCCTTGTCGGAAATAAAAAAACAAATTGAAGTTCTGTTTTAAAGACGAAAATTGAATTTTTTAATTGTGTTAATCTGTGTTAACTCCATGAATTATAATTCCAACAACTGAATAATTAAACGTTTTGAGTCAATTTGTTCAATAGTTTATTTTTTATTAATTTTACTTTTCTTAATCTTAATTGTCAAAATTGTTTTAAAATTGTCTACAAATCTGATCAAATTCCCTATCTGCGTGCGCCACTGCCTGATTTATCTTCGTGTTTAGATCTCTATCTGGTTTAATCCTGAAAAACAACGTGAAGGCGCACATGAACAACCTGCCCCCGGAGGTGATCAGCTTCATCAAGTCCGAGTGTTTACTTGCGGTAGGGGACCCCAGTCCCCTTATCAGAGCCACCATAGGGATCCTTATCACGACAATAGCAACCAGAGGTAAGTTGGGGTTGGGGGTGGAGGTGGGGGGGATGCATTGTATCATACCTTTTATGTTACGTCTAGTATTCTTTAATTATTTTTATGTACGCTGTATTATCTGTTCTTATCCTAGCTATTGAATAAAATAGAAAAATACACCTTACACCTTAACTTAAAATTCACTCCGAAGCAACGAATTTAAAAAAAGCGCGTAAATTCAATTGGAAATCAATTGCAATTAATTTTAAATCAATTGCAAATACAGACCGGGTTGAAAATCCAGAAATTGGGAAAGAATTGAAACTCTAACCCAAAAGAAGGATGCCACAAGCAATGCCTGTACAATATGATTTGAATTTGATTTGATTTGATTTGATTTGATTTGATTTGATTTGATTTGATTTGATTTGATTTGATTTGATTTGATTTGATGTTTAAATTAAAGTAGCAATACAAATATAAATATCTTTACATCAATAGAATTAATACTTCCAGTAAGAATAAAAATGTCCACCTATAATACTAACAATAGTAATCCTTATAACAATAGTAAGATCAATTCGAATAATAACAATGATAATAATAGTACTTTCACTAGGAGAACTGTGTAACTGGCCTGAACTTTTACCCAGCCTCTGTAATATGTTGGATACACCCAACCAACTTGTCATTGAGGTAAATTTAACATTTTAATTTTATTTTCTGGATTTTCATTCTAAACAAGTCGTTTTTCTCCGTTTATTTTTATGCAGTGTTAAGGATGTATTCCACTTACTGAACCGATTCCAGGATCCGTCTTATTCAGCTACTTTCGGATCAGAATCCAGTTCATCCTCTTTTCATTAATTTCTTTTACCACTCCCAAACTTCCAAAATTTTCCCTTTTTTTCCTGATTTTGTTTGTTTGTTGTGACTTAATTTTCCATCGTTGATGAGGAGGTAAGTTTGCTGAGATCTCACAAGCTAGAACTTTAAATGCGCCAAAAGTATTTATTTTGATATTGTGGTTTTTATTTTTTTTCACTCAGATCCGGATTTACAAATCCACATATTTTTGCTCCGGACCCGGGGAGTTTAAATGTTGTAACAAATTGTTTCGCGCCAATCGGCTAAGAAGGGCGGGAATTCGTTCTCTGAGGTTCAAAGGTTCATCATCGGGTAGAAAATATTTCATAATTAGAAAAATATACAATACTAGAAATTCAAGGCGCTTCGCGCCCTTCTTTCTAGCCTTAGAGGGCGCTTCGCGCCCATCTTCTAAATTAGTTGTGAACATGTTCTCTTTGTGTACATCGTAAAACTAAACAAAAATAATTCGCGGATTTTTACAAAAAATTTCGCGGATTTTCAAAATTTTTAAAAATTTAATGACGGTCGAATTTTGATAGAGACAAATATTTGAAATTTTGATTTTTCATTAACATTCCCTGGGGTCCCTAGATGTCCCACAAAAAATTTGGGCCCGATCGGTTCAGCCGTTTTGACGTTTATTGGATACAAACAAACAAACAAACAGACAGACAAGCCAAATTTATATATAGTATACAATATAATAACTTTTTACATACGAAAGTAATACCAAATAAGCATTAATTTACATTCCAATAACGCTTTGGAGTACAAAAAGATCCTTCATGTAAAGCAATATTCAGATACGGAACAGTTTTAAGGAAGATTGTGTAAAGTGCAGTACGCTCAGTGTTTGTAAACAAAACCCGGAACTTAGCATACAGCAAATCAAGGAAAAAAGGGGCGTTCACTTTTAGTAGAATTAATTCATGAAACCACGCAAGATACAATCTAACGAAACTGAAATAAAATCTAGAGGGAGCCAAAATATTGCAAATTCGGATCCTTAAGACCTGGTGATAATTTTGATTTACCGAATAAGATGGGATCATGTGTCTTATGGGCCGATATCAATATTTACTTTAATCTTAATCATTTTCTAAAATTTTGTTTTCGTTCGTTTTTCTTGTACTTTGCTTTCAGGGCGCTTCGCACTTCTTTTTTAGTAATAATTTTCGGGTATTTTTTGTTTTAGATGTTTTAGATTAGATTTTCGACATTTTTTCCTGCCACAATTGTTCCATTTCTATCAGCCATTAACCTTCCCTGGGGTCATTTGAGTTGCCACACAAATGTGGGCCCATTCGGGTTTGCCGTTTCAACGTTTATTGGATATAAACAGACAGAAAGATGAACAGAGAAGCCAAATTTCTAAATAGATATTTAGTTTATAGCAAACTATTCGAAATAAATGTTATTTCTCTGCTAATTGTTTTATGTTGTTACTTGAATATTGTGTGATGAAAGGAAGCGTAAACAATATTTACTTAAAAAGTTAAAGATTTTTCTGGATATTTTGGTTTGTGAAAGACGATGCCTGGCCGCGTTAAACAAGTTCCACAAGATTCAACAGAATGAGATAGAACGGATACAGGGCATAGTACTGATAAACATCTACACTTGTGATCTCGATATAAACTATTATTCTGAACCCTCTAGTAATAAGTTATAAGAAATATATACACTGGAAGTTATTTATGCGTTTTCATTAGAGTCTGACTCACGTCCTCTATATAAATATTTTCTGGACATTTTGTTTAAAATTTTCTGGATATTTTGGTTAGTATTTTCGGATATTTTGGTCAATATTTTTGGGATATTTGATTAATATTTTCTGTATATTTTGATTAATATTTTCTGGATATTTTGGTTAGTATTTTCGGATATTTTGGTCAATATTTTCTGGATATTTTGATTAATATTTTCTGTATATTTTGGTAAATATTTTCTGGATATTTTTATTAATATTTTCTGGATATTTTGGTTAATATTTTCTGGATATTTTGGTTAAGCTTTTCTGGATATTTTGGTCAATATTTTCTGGATATTTTGGTCAATATTTTCTGGATATTTTGGTCAGTATTTTCTGGATATTTTGGTTAATATTTTCTGGATATTTTGGTAAATATTTTCTGGATATTTTGGTTAATATTTTCTGGATAATTTTGGTAAAACTATACGGGTCAGCACCCAAAAAGTCTTAGAATTGTTCATTGGTGATATTAAGAGATATTTTATGCTTATCAATTTTTGCTTAGGGTGCGTTTGGAGCACTGAAGAAGATTTGTGAAGATCTAGCAGAGGTTTTGGATAGTGACGACCAGAACAGACCTCTTAACTTCATGATACCTAAGGTTGGTTGGTTTCTTGGTTGGTTTCGATGGTTTGATGGATGCTTGCTTGGATCACTGCTTGGTCTGTTGGATGACTGAATGTTAGGTTGGAATAATAAATGTTTGGTTGGATGACGGGATGTTTAGTTGGATGGCAGAATGTTTGGTTGGATGACTGAATGTTTGGTTGGATGACTGAATGTTTGGTTGGATGACTGAATGTTTGGTTGGATGACTGAATGTTTGGTTGGATGACGGGATGTTTAGTTGGATGACAGGATGTTTGGTTGGATGGTTGAATGTTTGGTTGGATGATTGAATGTTTGGGGGTGGATGACTGAATGTTTAGTTGGATGACTGAATGTTTTACATTTAAGAGTTTTTTTATTTAGTTTTTGACATTTTTCCGGCACGATTCCTCAACTATCCGGTCCCATGCTATAGCCTGTACAAACCAGTTCATCATTAGTAGATCTCAGGTACAGACAGAACTCAGAGACGAACAGAACAGATAGATAATACTTGGTCCAATTTTGGGTCTAAAATAAACCCTGCACTAAAACCGAATCTGAACCGAACTTAAATCGAATCTAAACCAAACTAGAACCGAACTCGAACCGAATTTGAACCGAACACGGACCGAGCTCAAACCGAGCTTAAACCGAACTCAAACCAAACTCAAACCAAACTCAAACCAAACTCAAACCAAACTCAAACCAAACAAACCAAACTTAAACCAAACTCAAACCGAACTCAAACTGAACTCAAACTAAACTCAAACCAAACTCAAACCAAACTCAAACCAAACTCAAACCAAACTCAAACCAAACTCAAACCAAACTCAATTAAACTTAAACCGAACTCAAACCGAACTCAAACTGAACTCAAACTGAACTCAAACCGAACTCAAACTGAACTCAAACCTAACTCAAACTGAACTCAAATCGTACTTTTACTGAACTTGAACCGAACTCGAACCGAACTTGAACCGAATTTGATTCGAATATGAACCGAAATCGAATCGAACTTAAACTGAATTCGAATTGAACTTTAATCAAATCTGAACCGAACTCGAACTGAAATAGAATCAAATCTGAACCAAACTTGAACAATATTTGAACTGAACTCGAACCGAATCTTAACCGAATCTAAATCGAATCTGAACCGAATCTAAATCGAATCTGAACCGAACTTGAACCGAACTTGATTGATTTTCTTGTCTAGGCGTTGATGGCGCATATAGACGAGTTCATCCAAAACCTTTTCTACAGAGCTACGGATGATGATCCAGAGGTATCTAGTCATCCAGATTTATATGTATCTAATTATCCATTAATATATATTCATATATTTCCCCCCTTTTCTATCTCTCCGTTCTATCTTTTCCCCTCATTTTTTACTGCCCACTCTCTTTGAAAATAATTAAAATATGTATACTAAAGTATTAAAATTATATACTAGTTCTGAAGATTTTTTACAACGTTTTCGTAATTGTATTCTAGGTTAGGAAGAATGTATGCAGAGATATTTGAATTGTGTTCTAGGCTAGGAAACATGTATGTCGGGATATTGTAATTGTATGCTAGGTTAGGAAGAATGTATGCCGAGCTATTGTAATTGTATTCTAGGTTAGAAAGAATGTATGTCGAGATATTGTAATTGTGTTCTAGGCTAGGAAACATGTATGTCGAGATATTGTGATTATATAATAGGTTAGGAAGAATGTATGCCGAGCTATTGTAATTGCAATTTAGGTTAGAAAGAATGTATGGCAAGCTATTGTAATTGTATGCTAGGTTAGGAAGAATGTATGCCGAGCTATTGTAATTGTATTCTAGGTTAGAAAGAATGTATGCCAAGCTGTTGTAAGAAATTGTATTCTAGGTTAGAAAGAATGTATGCCGAGCTATTGTTATTGTATTCTAGGTTAGAAAGAATGTATGCCGAGCTATTGTAATGCTGCTCGAGGTTCGAATAGATAGACTTGTTCCTCAAATGAACAATATCATCGATTACATGTTACTTCGAACTCAGGTACAAATACTTAAAGAAGAGACAATGATCTTATTTTTGAAAAGTAATACTCAGGCGTTTTTAGATTTTTTATTACGGTTTATTCAAGATATCTTTGAAGCCCTAAACTCTAGTATGCCAGTCCATTAGCGCCTGATCCAATCAGGGTTCAGCCATGTGTTTAGTGTCTATTCTGAACCAATAGAAATTGCATGGCGGTAACGTCTATCTTTCTATCTAGCTCATTATCCAATTAAAGATAAATCCTTATATCGGCGCTATAGCAGTAAATGGAAATATTTACTTCTACTGAAAATGGTGCTTACTAAATAATGATTCAAATAAAAGGTGTTTTGAAATCTTCGAAAAAGATAAATCTACATTTTAAACTTTAGTCTAATACTGAACTTAGCTGGCTTCGACTGAATGGAGATTGATTAGCTTTCAGTACCTTTTTTCTAAACTAAATCAGGGGTGAATAGTTCAAAATAAATATATTTTGAAAAAATTATCCAACTTTATGTACGTTTTCTTATTTAAAAATATTAGTCGTTATTATTTCAGTCTTACGAGTACACCACTGTTTAAAGAGGAGACAGGGATGTTTCTGTATCTTAATTTTTCCTTCTTTGATACTTCGTTTTTGCTATGATACTTCGTTTTTGCTACATTTTTCAAAAATTATTTTAAAAGGGAAGTTGGCGCAATCTTGCCAAGCATATCAAATCCTCTTGAGAGTATTTTGGTTTATTAATGTTATCTCTTAATGTAATAATTATTTCATTTGATTTGATTAATGCAAACTAATTTGAGAAATATTTTTCAAGTACTTAATTGCAAAATGTATTGGTTTTCTCTTCTTTTTACTTAAATTACATATTTCTAAATTTATATTTTTATTTCTCATTTCATTCAGGATGGAGATGAGGGAGTTTCGCTGGAAGCTTGTGAGTTCTGGTTGTCACTTGCAGAGCAACCAATATGTAGAGAGGTCCTACAACCCCATTTACCAAGGTATTTAACTTAATATATACTCTACAGTACTGGTTGTCTTAAGCAGAGCAACCAATATGTAGAGAGGTCCTACAACCCCATTTACCCAGGTATATACCTTAATATATAACCTACAGTACTGGTTGTCTTAAGCAGAGCAACCAATATGTAGAGAGGTCCTACAACCCCATTTACCCTAGGTATATACCTAGATATACTCTACAGTTCTGGTTGTATAGCAACCCATATATAAAGATGTAGCTGAAGATTTTGATGGTTATTATATCGTTAGAACTGACGAGGGTCATCCCAGACGGAAATATATTTTCAATAAACGTGGAACTAACGTCTACTTTTTTTACTCTACAGAGGGAGCGGGGGAAGGCAGGCGGCCATGAGCCACCACTATTTCCCCTTCCGTACCACATATTAGCTTTTTTCTCTTCCGGCAGCCATGAGCCACCACTATTTTCCCTTCCGTACCACAACATTTGACTCTTCCGGGCAAAACTACTTTTTAAATGGTATATTTAGGGCCTTTTAAGTGTGATTTTTAAAAATCCAGCCGCGTCACGCAAAAAAGCACAACTCGAATCATTTTTTCAATTCTACTTAAGATTAATATTTTGTGTGTTGAATTCAGGGAACAGGAATATAGGGAAAGGAAATGGCGCTGGTCCGGCAAGAGAAAGCCAGTCGCACTGATTTGCAGACACTTACAAACACTCTTCTGGTACAGACACACAACACAGTCAAGGAAATTGTAGAACAATGTCGTCGATTATAATTAAACTTGAATAACGAGTAGTAAATTGTAAACTTTAATCAAATTATATTCTTTGCATGAAAATTTGGCTTTACATTGTTGACTTAAATATGTAAATAATATATTACATGTATATTAAACTTATTTCTAAGTAAACAATTAACAATAAACAAATGTACTCTCCTAGGCTGTACAAATACCGAGATTCTTACGTACTGTATAAACCTACTGTACACACCTTCGGTACTTTAAACTGACACACACTCTTTTGGTACAGACACACACACATGACGTTTCCGCCCCCTGGTTGAATTCTTAAACTGCTTTACAATGAATTTTTTGACAAATTTGACTGAGTATTGCATCTTGAAATATCACAAAGTCTAATGATTATTGGTTAATGAGTGATTTTAAGATGGATTTAGTATAATGAGTCATGAATTGAATGTACCATTTAAAAAAGTAGTTTTGCCCGGAAGAGTCAAATGTGGTGGTACGGAAGGGGAAATAGTGGTGGCTCATGGCTGCCAGAAGAGAAAAAAGGTAATATGTGGTACGGAAGGGGAAATAGTGGTGGCTCATGGCCGCCTGCCTTCCCCCGCTTACAGAGGTTTGGACCATCACCATCACCAAATTTAGAACTACCCAGTACCCATATATTAGGACTGGTGGGACAAAATCATAACAATATTGTCAATAAAATAATAATATTTCTTATATTTGTATAATACTACTAAACTCTAGGTTGGTGCCTGTACTAGTAAGGAGTATGAAGTACAGTGAACTGGATATTATACTTCTCAAGGGAGATGTAGAGGAGGTAGGTTTATTTAAGTATATGTGTAAGGAGGAATATGGGGGGGGGGGTTGGACAACTAGGCACAAAAGGGGACAATTAGGCACAAGATTGTACTTACCGTTGGGAATTGTACTTGCCACCTCTTTAAACGTAGGATCACTTGAAATTCTACAGTCTCTTAAATGAACATTTCAAAGTGCTAGGGGACTAAAAATCAGAAAACTGAAGGGAAATAATCCAATATTAGTTTAATTAAATAAGTAAATGTGTGGGAAAGTTATTAAAAGAGTTGAGGGAGTTATTTAGAGAAGTGAGTTGGTGTAGGATATTTATTTACTAGGATTATACTATGGAGTTGAGGATGATTTCTGATTTAACAGAGGGGTTTATCTGCTAAACAAGGACATTATGTCAAGGATTTAGACATGATTTCTGATTCAACAGAGGGGTTTATCTGCTAAACAAGGACATTATGTCAAGGATGTAAACATGATATCTGATTCAACAGAGGGGTTTATCTGCTAAACAATCTATGTCAAGGATGTACACATAGATTCAGCCTGTTATCAAATGTTGCATCAATTTACAAGACAGGGTCGATTATGAAGTGTCGTAAAGCCCTGGGCTTTGATTGTACAGCTCTAACTCACTCATGCTTTTTTGTAGCCGAAGACATGTACATTTTTTAACTATAAAGCACTTTGTTAGCTCTAGTATTTAAGAAATTCTAATAGATTTTTGCGTGAGAGCTTGCCACCTTTAAATCGTAGTCACACGGATTGGAAATTTAACCATCTTATCTTATCTTATGCGCCAATGCATTTGCATAACTACAATTATATTGTAATGATCTTCGCTCACATACATATATTTGTATGTAAATATGTTAGCTATAGCTTGCCAAATCTTTTGACGGAACCCATGGCTACCCTGGGGGTAACATAGGTCAAAAAATTAGAACATTTTTGTTGCCATATTTTTTCAGCGTGTTAAAATTATATTATTAATTCATTATCAGGACGAGATGATACCAGATCGTGAGGAGGATATTCGTCCCAGATTTCATAGATCCAGATCTCATCACGCAAACCAGGACCAGGACGACGAGGACGAGGACGGGATGGACGACGATAGTTCTTTATCCGGTAAATCTTATACAGGGTGTCCCATGAAAATCAATTTTTCCCCCAGAAGTTAGGGGATAATAGATTTTTGGGTTAAAAGTTTGTAAAAGGTTTAACTTGCCTCTTCATTTCCAATTTTTTAGATTTCCAAAAATCATTCTTAATTCTTAATAATATACTGCCTGTTTCACAATTTGCTTGCATCATGCTTTCGAGTGTACTGTAGGGTGCCTAGTGCCTACTGCCTAGTGTGTGCATCAACATTAAAGAAAATTATAAAAACGCCATTTTATCTCATGCTAGACTAATCTAGATGAATAAGAAAATCATTAGCTAATGTCACTGTATTTGATTTATAATACGGAGTAGCTTATCATTTCATTGACAAACCTACGCTTGTGCGGGGGTCTAACATCTGAGAGTTAAGTTTTAATATTGTTATTTTATAGATTGGAATCTGCGCAAGTGTTCAGCTGCAGCACTGGATGTTCTAGCAAATGTGTTTATGAATGAATTACTCCCAGTTCTACTCCCAATACTAAAGGTAATGAACAACTCCCTAAAGTCTTAGGTAGATTATCAATTACTCCCTTCAGTACTTTTAAAATGACTTTGAAAAATTTCACTTGCTACAATGGAAACTGTGGAATTCTTGTTTTTTTCTGTAAAATATTGGATTTTGTTTTTTGGAAATAAATCTAAACCTAAAAATAGGAAACTACAACCCCTTCGAGAAATCTTATCATTTCATAATTCATATCTGAACTACTTGCAGTCCTATTGACCGCTGAGTATCTACATTTTTTAAATCTTTAAACTATTTAAATCGCTAAATATTTGATAGTCAAAGATTAGATTTTTCCCCTTAATCAGCTTAGCATACATGTTGAGAGTTGTGCATTTTTCTTTTTTTTTTTAATGTCAGATTATTGCGCCCATTTTCTTATTATTACATTAATATTAATTTCTGAGGAAAACTAGAAAATTTCACAGTCTTAATTCTTGAATATTTACCTAATCCACTAATTGAGAAAAATGTTGTGTTAGTTTAGAATCAAAAGCCTATTTTCTGATGTGAAGTGTGTTTGTGTGTGTGTGTGTAAGGGGGTAGGGAGGGGGGGGGGGGGAGAGAGTTGGTTAAGTTATCATAAATGTTATCAAAGGAATTAAACTTTAAGAGTTGATGTGGTATAACATACCAAAATACTCATATTTCCCCTTTAAACTCCTTTTCCTTCTGAAATATGTCCCGAGCAGATTTTAACAATAATTTGATATTTTCAAAAAACATTGTTTTATTTTATAAATTATAAGAAAAACTTTTACCTTTTTCAAATGCATTTTAGAACAAAATATATAATATTAAAGTCGACCATAGGAAAAAATAACGTAATTTACAGATATAGAGTATACCCAGACACTACTCTTCTAGATTATTAAGTTTTATATTATTATATTTTATAAGATAACTTACATATTAATATTTGAATGAAATGTTATTCTTGCGGCAGAATATTATTTTTTAGATTCAAATTATTTATTTTAATTCAATTTGACATTTGTTATATTTGTCTTGTTATGCTGTGTATTCCATACAAGTCAAGTTTTCTGTCACCACTCCTCGTCTTTCCTTTAGTTTCCTCATCACTACTATCCCCTGAATCAAACAAAATCATTTACATTGTCTTAATGTAACTAAACCAATTATTGGTAAAAAATGGAGCTGAAAAAAGTAGCAAAAAATTAAACTTAAAAATAGTGTTTATCAGTGCTTAGGCTTCGAATCCATATCCGTTGGATCCGCAATATTTCGGTTCCTGGATCCGGATCCGCAAAAATATACGGATCCAAGGGTCAAAATATCAAGGAAAAACTGCAAAAAAAATGTTTTGCTCTGAAAACCCAAATCTGAACTGTTGATAAAAGAGAGAGTATCCAAATCTTCATGATCTCTGAATGGTTCATTCATGTTTTAGCAAAAAAATAAGCGAAAAAGAAGATTGAAAAAAAAATCTTCTGTTAAAAAAAAAAATCAGTAAATCTAATAAAATATTCATGACCGTGGAATATTCATGCCCTGATTCCGGATCCGTACCAAAATAAAATGGATCCTAAGCACTGGTGTTTATGAATATGGAAGTTTTTTTTTGACAAAAAGCTAAGTATAAGCATACAAGCAGTGAACCAGTTATTGACTTTGTTTAAAGTTAAGATGGCTTAACAATTCTAGATGTTAAGTTAAAGACCTATTCGGGAATTAATTTCAAAAGCCATTATGCGAATTGCTTTAATATAGACGAACAACCATCAATGTATTTTATATTTCAAAATTAGAAAAGAGCCGGAAGGATAATTAAAAGGAATTTAAACAACCACGAATGTATTTTTATATTTCAAGATTAAAAAAGAGCATTAAGGCACTTTTTATTATAGTTAGTATAATGAAATATTGAAATATTCATTGTTTCTTTATAGTATCATCACAAAGGCCCTTGGAGATCCAATATCGCAAATACAAGGATTTTTAAGACCATCATATTTGGCAATTGGTTTAATGGCTTGTCAAAGAGTGTCTTAGAGTAGTACAAGAAAAGTTTTTGTTAAGAGCAAAGTTTCAGTTTTTATAAAACTTTAAGCTTAGTTTTTTGAATAAAATAAAAACTTATATCATGATTGTATAATTGTATTGCAGCATAAATTCCTGGGAAATTACATTTTGGTAAAAAGAGATATATTGGGAAAAATAATATTTTCAAGACACTGAAATCTTAATAATTGTTTTTTTTCTTTTTAATTTGAAAAAGTCCTGTCTTTTATTTTTTTAAGTAAATTATTATGATTTTTAGTACGATTGTGAAAAGTTTTTTATGACAGTCAATTTCGGTAAATGTGCTTTTTGGACTATAAGCGTAATTCAAGTCACCCTCCATACAAAGATGTCAATTCCCGATGAACAAGGATACCCTTGCATTCTTTCTGATCAATAATGTGGAAGATTTCTGATCAATAATGTGGAAGATTTCTGATCAATAATGTGGAAGATTTCTGATCAATAATGAATGTCGATTTTCTAGTTAAAAAATTTGTTAAAACTGAAAATTCTTCAGTCATAACCAAAACTTAAAATTCTTACATCTTTTCCTGCAGTGTTAATGCGCCAATCACTCTTGTTGAAAATCCACAATTGAAAATAATAATCCGTTTTCTTAACTTTGATATCTAATGCACATTTGATCAGATAAAGCTTTTAAGGGTACTGATGTGAATCAGGCATTGTCATTTTTGTGCATGGAGGGTCACTTCAAAATTACGTTTGCAATTCCTTTTCATACATTTGTTACCTTGATCAGCAGAAGAACCGAGAATATTCCTGCACTTGTTCCGTAGAATATTGTTGAGAAGATGTTGGTGAAAGTGTAGTTATTTGTTAAACAACTTAGTAGAGGAATCCTGCAACAATATTATCTATATATAAATTTAACTTATCTGTCTGTCTGTTTGGATCCAATAACGTCAAAACGGCTGAACCGATCGGGCCCAAATTTTGTTTATGAATGATCAAAATTTCAAAGATTTGTGCTTAAAAGTGGTTTATTTTTGTAAAATTTTAAAAATGCGCTAAAAAATATTATGAAATCCGCAAACTTTTTTTTTTGGTTTTATACTGTACAAAATAGTTGAAATAGAAGCCTAGTATTTTAAATGCACTGTTGTAAAGAATATATTTAAGATCTTGTATTGTTTTAACGAAGTGACTTTTAAAACTAAATACTTTTAATACTCGCAATCTAGACTTTTTGTTTGAATTACCAACAAATGTAAATGTTCAATTAGTTGAAGTTAAAATGAAAAAGTTAATTTAATTTTTTCTGCAAAAACATCGACATTTTACAGTTTGTCAATGAAAGAAATAAAAATATCAATATAGATTTATAAAAGACTTTTTTTTGCCCTAAAGATAAATTTCTTTAAATAAACATTTGTTTACTTGATAATATCAATGGCATAGATTATTACCACAAGCATTGTACGATAATGAGCATCCAGTTGAGTTCTAGAGCTGCTATCACCGGTAGAGCTACATCTAACACTGAGCATAGTATCTTCACAGTTGATACCCACTAATATAAAATAAGAACAGTTTTTGGTCAGGATTATCATACATATTTTTGGTCTAAAAAAGGCCTTGAATTCAGTAGCCCTGAAGATAAAACACCTTATGATCTATTTAATTAATATTCATTAAAACTAAATGATAAAAAATTGGAATTGAAATAGAAATAGAAATGCATCCAGAGAAAAATGGATCCGTAGCAATACATCCAGAGAAAATTGTACTTGGATCCATGTCACCGAGAATTCAATGGATCTGTATCCGTAAATCCAGAGAAAATTGGATCCATATCCATAAATCCAGAGAAAACTGGATCCGTATCCAATATCCACAAATCCAGAGAACAATGGAACCATTTATTCTTATTCTTTTATTACTTACCAACAATTCATCTTCTTCTCTTTTCCTAATATGATCGAAAATGTGAAAACCTGAAGAAAAAGTAAAGACTGTAAAAAAAAGAAATTTTAGAAACTCTGAAATTTGTTTGGAATTTATATTAACTACCCAGATGGCTGAAGGAGTAGAAGAGGTAAACTGGGATAGTCAGCCCCTGAACAAATATAATTAAAATTTCATTATTTTCTATTCAATAACTTCACCGCCATTTAACTAACATTACCGACCCATAATTTCACCAGCAGAAATATAACTACCCGTTCTGGATTATCATCATTATCTCAAAAGATGCTTATGGTAAAATTGTGTACAACCACTTTTTCGGGAATTTAAAAACTTTATTTAACCATAGGTTTCCTTCGGGAACCCTTGGTAAAGTAAAACTTCCTTAACTTCCCTGTAAAGTAGTTATAAATATTCATTTTAACGCTAAAGAGCATTTATTATAAAAGGGAGCTTGGTGTTAATATCAGTTTAATATTTCTACCTTGAGAATAGGACTGTGAAGAAGTTTACTCATCTCCATCTTAATTTTCTTACATTTTTAATTCTTAAACATTTATATTCTCAAGTAGTTTAAAGTTTTACAATTCTATTGTTATTTTTACGTCACCATTAAATTCAAGTAAACAAAAATATCTAATCTGGGATGAAACAGAAGAAAAATCATCCAAAAATAGTTTTTTTTTAATTCTTGAGAGGGGGATGGGGGGGGGGGAAGGAAAAAGAAAAGATTATTTGACAGTCCTATAATAATGGTACTAGGGGAGAGTAATAGGGGGAGGGGGGTTAGAATAAATGACATTTGCTTATTTTAAGTTTGAAAAGAATGTTAATTATTTTTAAGTGTTTACTCGAAAAACCTGTTAAATTTTTAGCAATACTTTCTTACTCTGTGAAATGATTTTAAGCTGTAAGTTTAAGAATTGAAAAAGGATCGTAATTTGGGTTTCCACGAAACAGTAGATTCTCTAGCGCAATAGTTTCGCGTTTTTGCACGAAATGACTTTATTTGCTCGAAATTTTGAATCATTTTCGTATAATTCGAAACCAGGTTTGCAAGAAATTGCGCATTCACTCAAAGTCAATATTTTTTATTTGCACAAAATTGCGGATAAATACACAATCAACCATAGAAGTGAGGCCACCGCCAAAGGTGCGGGTGAGAGCGGGCCGGAGTATAGTGGGGCCCTGATTTGTTTAGTTTTGGATTTAATCATTTCCTGGAATTGTTTCTCGAAATTTAACGAAATAGCTCGAAATATCGAAATAGCAAGAATAACGAAATGCGTAAAAACAAAGATTTTCTTCATAATTTGCTCGAAATAACTTTTGCGCATCAATGCAAAATTTCGCGCAGTTTCTACTCGAAACCTAAGAAAGTCTTTGCGCAATTATTGCACGATTTTCGTGCTAAAAATTTCGATTGGAAACCCTAATTGTAATGCATGAGTTTACAATTTCAATATATATAAAGTTTGAAAATATGATGATATTGCAACATTTTTAATGATTATAAGTAATTTTTCAATTCAGAAAAATCTTTTTTAAAATTGCGACAATGTTGAATACCAATGTAATATCGTCTTAACACATTTGATGATGACTTGAGGATTATTGAAGATTAAAAGCAGTTGAGGATATTGTTCAAACAATATAAGAGTACATTGATAACCAAAAAACAATGGAATAGGAAGACGACATTATAACAATACTTGAGTGTATTTAATGCTGTTACTAAACAGATATTTACTAGACACTTACTAAATCACGGGTTTACTAAAATGGGTTTGTTCTTTCTGCACCACTGTGTCTCATGCTCATTGGACTCATAACTTCATTATATTAGGCGTGTTCCTATTTCGGAGTTTTCTGATTATCACTGTACATACAAATCTAAATAAAAAGGTTGTTTGCTCAAGTTCCTTTTGGAATTTTTGTCCTGCAATAATTTCGAAATCTATTTCATGCTTCATATTATTTTCAAATATTAATGTATCCTAAACAAAACATTTGGAACCAGATCAATTGAATTGGGAAAAGTAGTTGAACCGCGTAGACGTCGTCAAGCCACTTCTCTTGAACCGGTGCACAAAAGAAGAGGTTCAATGATCTTTACGCGGTTCTACTGATTTTCGCTATTATCAAATCTGGCTCAGGTTAAAAATTGTAAAATGTCAGTTCAAGTTTTTGTCCATTTTCTATATTCAACGATTTTTACATTTCACAGATAAACAGTTTTAAAATTTCAAAATGAAAGTATTTTTACACCGAACGTAGTGGGGGAGGAGGAGGGGGGGCGGGGTTTATTATGTGTTGAGTGGTTAGTTTGTTGAGCTGAACTGAAGAAGAGAAGTTTGTGAGGATTAAAGGTTCCTCTCAATCTATCCTCCTCTTACTCCTCCTCCTCCCGATACATTTACTTAAACATTTGTCATTCACTCAGACATTTAAAGTCTACCTAGACAATCGTAGATTTAGGATATTTTTCAGACTAAAACATTCTTAGATTACTTGGACATTCGCAGTTTTTGGATATTTCCTGTTTTCAGACTAAAACATTCGTTGTTAACTCGGACATTTGCGGTTTTTGGACATATCTTGTTTTCAGACTTAAACATTCGTAGTTTACTTCTTAGGTCACTTTGTTGATTGATGTTTAGTTGGATGTTCATAGTTTACTTGGACATTTGTAATTTTGGGACATTTCTTGTTTTCTTAGACTTTTTTATGTTACTTGGATATTCGTAGTTTACTTGGGACATTTAAAGTTTACGTGGATATTCATAGATTACTCTGACATTTCTAGTTGAATTTGACATTAGTTTTTTTTTACCCAGACATCAGTGATTTACCTAGACATTCGTAATTCGAACAATCATTAAAGGTTTACTTGGATATTTCTAGTTCAAAAAGACATTTCTTGTGTACTTGGAGATTTCTAGTTCACTTTGACCTTATTTGTTTACTTCAACATAATGCCATTATTGGTTTACTTAAACATTACTTGTTAACTCAGACATTTCTAGTTTATTTAGAAAATTCTAGTTTACTCAGACATTTCCAGTTTACTCAGACATTTCTAGTTTATTCAGATAATTCCAGTTTACTCAGATATTTCTTTTTAATCAGACATTTATAGTTTTTTTAGACATTTATATATTACTCAGATATTTCTAGTTTATCTAGACATTTATAGTTTATTCAGACATTTCTAGGTTACTCAGATATTTTTAGTTTACTTCTACTTTTATCAGATATTTCCAGTTTGTTCAGACATTTCTAGTTTACTCAGACATTTCTAGTTTACTCAGACATTTCTAGTTTAATCAGATATTTCTAGTTTACTCAGACATTTCTAGTTTACTCAGACATTTCTAGTTTACTCAGACATTTCTAGTTTACATAGACATTTCTAGTTTACATAGACATTTTTAGTTTACTCAGACATTTCTAGTTTACTCAGACATTTCTAGTTTACTCAGACATTTCTAGTTTACTCAGACATTTCTAGTTTACATAGATATTTCTAGTTTACTCAGACATTTCTAGTTTACATAGACATTTTTAGTTTACTCAGACATTTCTAGTTTAATCAGATATTTCTAGTTTACTCAGACATTTCCAGTTTAGATATTTCCAGTTTACTCTCACTAGAAACACTTACTTATACAGATATAAACTTTAAAATAAACTAGTTTAACTGAATAACTTTCAATCCAATCCAGTCCGTTTCAGGACTTTGTCCTGACTCCTAGTTACTATATACTTTCAGTATTAGTTTTTAAGTTAAAATTATATTTTAGGAAACCCTGTTTCATCCAGAGTGGGAAGTGAAGGAGAGTGGTATACTAGCACTTGGAGCTATAGGAACCTAACCAGATTCAGAACTCAAATTATTATAGGACTTTCAGGGCGCGTAGCGTTTAAGTTTATAAGTTCATATATATTTATTTATATATCTTGAGTTATGTTATAAATTACAAAAGCTTTAGCGACATTTATAATCAAAAGACTTGATAGAGATTATCTTTTGTTCTCCATCATACTGATTTATTTTTACCTCCTCTTGTTAACAGCTTAACAGTCTTTTATTTAAAAGATCTCTTACCTGCTTATCACAAAATTATTTACTTATGGAACTAAAATTAACCTTAGAGTTTAAAAGCCCGAGAAAAAAGATGCCATATCAATGCTAAAATTTAATTTAGGAAAATAAAATTTTTCTAAATAATATTAATGAAAATATCGACTGATGAATTAGAATTTATTTCTAAACTGGTTTTGTCCAGCTGAAGGATGTATGGGAGGAATGGTGGAATTTCTCAGTGAGTTGGTACCTTACCTGGTCAACTGTTTATCTGATAAGAAGGCGCTGGTTAGATCCATCACATGCTGGACACTTTCAAGGTTATAGATTAGATTTAGTTAGATCCATCACATGCTGGACACTTTCCAGGTTATAGATTAGATCTGGTTAGATCCATCACATGCTGGACACTTTCCAGGTTATAGATTAGATCTGGTTAGATACATCACTTGCTGGACACTTTCCAGGTTTTAGATTAGATCTGGTTAGATCCATCACATGCTGGACACTTTCCAGGTTTTAGATTAGATCTGATTAGATCAGACCTTGCACAATGCACATCTGTATTAAATGGACTGACTTTGTAACCTCAAGTGACCCTCTCAACCTCCATGCTTGCCCGATTCACAACGGTATCCGGTAAACCATTTAATCTGATCAGTAACTTGAAGAAATCGTCAATTTTTTAGCTTACAATTTAATCCATTATTTCTGTTGTACAGACTATTGTGCAAATAAATCGATTTCAACGTGAAAACATCACATTTATTCTTGATCAGAAGAAGCGTTCAGGGATACCGTTTTGAAAAGTTAAAAAAAAATGTGAAATTATTTCAAAAAAGTGTTTAAAGTTAAAGATTTCAAGACGGTTTGCAAACGCAAATCACAAATCTTCAAATAGATAAAAGGGAGTGTCTTGCTTGACACGGTAGTTGAGCTGAGAATGTAATATCCTCGAGAATTTTTAAGGATTCATACGAGACCTATTATAAGCTTTTATGGTGCATATTTGTTAAGCAAGAGCGCAAATTCAATCTTAAAATCCTCATAGATTGTCCATTTTGGAGGGATTATTTTGAGAATCGGTTAGCTAGATACGCCGTTTAAGATCATATCCTCCTGAAGGTTGTGCTTTACAGGTATTCCCACTGGGTGGTTCAACAACCTCATGAGCAGTTCTTAAAGCCCTTGATGAGTGAACTGTTGAAGAGGATCCTGGACAGCAACAAGAGGGTGCAGGAGGCCGCCTGCTCGGCCTTTGCTACCTTGGAGGAGGAGGCTTGTACGGTAATAATATACCTTTTACTACAGTGATAAAAAAATAGAAGCGTATCTAAGGAATACAGTAGCAGCAACAAATCCAGTGTTTGACCTTCTAATGACCTCTAACGACCTTTAATGACCTAAAGCTTTTAATTAATTGTCATCTCCATGATAGATCTCGGAGATATAAACATTAGAAGAGAATTAACAGGAATTATTCCTGCATTAATCAATTTGTTCTTGAGATGATTCTCTTTCTTCTCAGGACTCGGGGATAAGTGTAATTACTTTGATAGAATTCATTAATATAGGACAGAGGGGGGGGGGGGTCATTTACATTATATACATTATTGCCAGTTATTTTGCATTTTTTCTGACAGAAAACAAAATCCGTTCCCTCAACATATATTTCCAGACTTGCCTGTTGCAAAAAAATGCACTGAAAAAATCAATATTACTTTCCAATAGATATTCAAAATTGTACATTTACAGGGTGAGCCTGTATATACAGGGTGAAACAATAATGTAAATGTTTGTACTTTTTTAACTTTTGTAGGTTCAGCAGTGCATTATATACTTACAAACATAAAACGAGTATTCTCAATTATATCTTTGTCTACTCAAGTTACCAAGTTACTCTTGGTTAATTATAAGTTAGGATTAGGGCTGGGCACGTTCCGACTTTTTTGAAATCGTTCCGTTCTGTTCTAGAACGAGGGCCTTCAGCTAAATCGTTCCGTTCTCGTTCCTCTTATTCGTTCTCGGCAAAGAACGATCGTTCCACCGTTAACGCGCCCAGCCCTAGTTAGGATACTAGTATGTAGATAAAATTCATGCGTACACTCACATGATATTATACCAAACAACTATCATATATTTTATGGATAAAGATAAAGTTGGTATATCTTATATTATCTCTTCCTCTCCAGGTTTGAATATTAATACATACTAGATTGAAAACCTGGCGTTTCTCAGGTTTATAATATTGTTATTCATAGTTATAGTCACTCCTGCCGTTTACCCGCGCTTGGTAATCAATTATTTAGCTTTGTCTGGCATTGCCCGTGGAATAAAAATTTAAATTGTTAACTAACGTCACCCTCAGCTTCCATTTATACTATAGCTAACATATAAATAAATACATGAGCTAAGAGCTTATTGCCTTCTGTCTCAAACCAAGAACCAAACGTATAACATGTTAATTGAGCAAACCCGATCTTGTTCCTCCGTCTTCTCCAACTCCAGCCCCAACACCACGGCAAACTGCCAGGAGACCAACCTGAAAACAGCCCTGCTATGGCTGCTCTCCTTCTGTTGAGAATCATTTGAAATCATATATGTAATTCTTATGCTCAACCTGTCATATTTTCAACGGAAAAATCAAGGAGGGGGGGCGGGGGGTACAAAACGTTTTACTTTCTGGAAAATTTAAACAGTGTTTTAACTTATCTTAGAATTGTCGTAAAACGCTGATTTTTTTCATGTGAACTAAAAATTATGTATTGTAACTGCAAAATTCAAATTTATAAAATCTGAGCAAAAATTGCACGCGCGCTTTTTGGAGGAAAATGTCACTTTTTCGCATTTTTGCAATCTTGACACCATGAAATGAACTTGAATTTGCTTCAAAACGCTTTCTAACATGTAATCCCTTAACAGTTTTGCGCAAAAAGCCTTAAATCCCCGCGCGTGCGCGCAATTTAGGAAAATATTTGAGATTCTTAATTTTGTCAATTTCGGCATTATTCAAAACAAAGGTAGCAATGTGACATCTGGCTACTAGCTCGCCGATCAGAACGCTTCAACATCTGTTACATACATGTTTTCCAGCATCTTGAAGAAAATTGAAGTTCATTTCATTAGTGTCAAGATTGTAAAAATGCTAAAAAAGTAACATTTTCCACTAAAAAAGCGCGTCCACACTTCTCCTCTGATTTTTATAAAACTGAATTTTGCATTTACAATTCACGATTTTGAGTTTTGGAAAAAATCAGTGTTCTACGACAATTCTAAGTTAAGTATTCAAGAGCCGTCTCTTTTTAGTTTCAGTAAAATGCCGTATGCCGTTTTACTTCATCGGTGTATTAAAGGCATTAGTTTATTATAGTTTCTATGTACATCTAGGATCCACTGTGAATGAAAAAATAAGTAGATTGTTAGAAGGACATTTTATCATTTAAAAAAAAATTACAGAGTTTATATTAACTTTTTTTTCAGGAGCTTGTTCCATATCTCGGGTTCATCCTGGAAACTCTAGTGTTTGCATTCAACAAGTACCAACATAAGAACCTTCTTATCCTCTACGATGCTATAGGTAGGTAGCTTGGATATATGTAGGTAACTTTTTCAAAAAATGTTGGAAAAAACACCATACAGGAGAGTTGCACAAAAAAGTTCAATTTTACTCCGCCAATCACACTTTCTTTGACTCACCTTGTGTATTTGTAGCTTGGATATATTTAGGTAGTTTGGATATATGTAGGTAGCTTGGATATAGGTAGGTAGCTTGGATATATGTAGGTAGCTTGGATATAGGTAGGTAGCTTGGATATATTTAGGTAGTTTGGATATATGTAAGTAGCTTGGATTTATGTAGGTAGCTTGGATATGGGTAGGTAGTTTGGATATATGTAGGTAGTTTTGATATAGGTAGGTAGCTTGGATATAGGTAGGTAGCTTGGATATATGTAGGTAGCTTGGATATAGGTAGGTAGTTTGGATAAAGGTAGGTAACTTGGATGGATATAGGTAGGTAGCTTGGATATAGGTAGGTAGTTTGGATATATGTAGGTAGTTTAGATATAGGTTACGTAGGCAGCTTGGATGTAGGTTGGTAGCTTGGATATAGGCAGGTAGTTTGGATATATGTAGGTAGCTTGGATATAGGTAGGCAGTTTGGATATAGATAGGTAGTTTGGATGCATATAGGCAGCTTGGATGTAGGTTGGTAGCTTGGATATAAGTAGGTAGCTTGGAAATATGGAGGTAGCTTGGATATTGGTAGACAGCTAGGATATAGGTAGGTGATTTAGTATAGTCACTTCAATTTTGGTGTGTGGGTGTAGGACGTCCCTAAAAGCATGATTTGATTTAATTTGATTTGATAGGTAGGTACCTAGGATATATGTAGGTACCTATTATATGTAGAGGTAGCTAGGATATAGGTAGTAACTGGGATAGAGGTATTTAGTATGGATATAGTTTGGAAGCTAGGATATATGTAGGCAGCTAGGAAATAGCTAGATGTTTGATATAGGTAGGTAGCAAGGATATATGTAGACAACAAAGATATAGGTAGATACCTGGGATATATATGTAGGTTGCTAGGATATATGAAGGTTGCTAGGACAGGTAGGTAGCTAGGTTAGGTAGGTAGCTAGGATATAGGTAGGTTGCTAGGATATAGGTAGGTTGCTAGGATATGGGTAGGTTGCTATGATATAGGGAGATAGGTAGGATATAAGTAGGTTGCTATGATATAGGTAGATACTCAGGATATAGGTAGGTAGCTGAGATATAGGTAGGCTGCTTGGATATAGGTAGATATGTTGGTTGCTATGATATAAGTAGTTCACAGGGTTCCTCCCAGGATTTTTGTGGCAGGTCAGGTTAAATGAAAATGTGGCAGATTTTCTTAGTGACAGAAATTTTACCCCACCCTCCACCCTTAATCTCACAGATAATGAATTACTGGTTGTAAGTGGGGNGAAATAGGTTGGTTGCTAGGATACATGCAGCTTGCTAGGATATAGGTAGGCAGCTAGGATATAGATTGGTAGCTTAGATATGGATAGGTTGCTAGGATATAAGTAAGGTAGCTTGGATAGAGGTAGGTTGCTAGGATAAAGGCAGGTAGCTTGGATATAGGCAGGCTGCTAGAATATAGGTAGGTACCTAGGCAAGGGCCTAGAATAATGGTATCTTAGGTCATCAATCCCATTTATATATTGTGTACTAGGTACACTGGCGGATAGTGTTGGAGTACACTTGAATAAACCTGAGTACATCAACCTGATAATGCCTCCTCTCATTCAAAAGTGGAATGTTTTAAAGGTAATCTACAGATCGTTCTTAATGATATTGGATTATCTCGAAGTTTTAACGCCAAATTATGCAAATAATACTGGAACACCCTTGTATTTCAGCAAGCAAATTTTTAAGTTAAAAACAATCTAAAATGATTAATTTATCTCAAATTGTCTAATTAGTCCCTAAAATCGTAATTTAGAGCCATTAACGATCCAATATGACGTGGGACCTGTTTGATACATAGAAATTAGAATAAGTTTTTCCTTTTAAAATTGTTTAAAAAGTTTCCAAACAGTACTTGGAAATATATTTTTTTAAAAGAGTATATAGGCTTTAACTTTGATTAAATAAAATTGTGTTAAAATGAACGAAAAGATTTTAAGAGACATGTACGTGGTAAATTCATAATTATGAGGATTGTGCGCGCTCCTCCATGTTTCATCATGCGTCCTTCTCGAATTTCTCCAACTATGAACTTCTCCTGTGGTCGAGTCGTCTTCCCTAAATAGTTCAGAATTTACACTTTTTTAATCCGGATCTGTGGATCCGCATATTTTTGCGGGTCCGTATCCAGAAAGCTAAAATCTTGCGGATCTTAAGCACTGATTGCTCCTACTTAAAAAAAAAAAAAACCGACCCTCCTTTTTATGTTTGGAATCGTATTTGTTTTGTTTTGATGGAGGGAGAACTTTTAAGAGGTAAAAAATCTAACAAATCTTTTCCTGTCTTGAAACTGCTTGAAACCTCTATATACATATTTTCAAACATTGCAGCATCCTAAAATGGGATGAGTGTCGTAGTTCAAGAGTTGCATTATAACTATTTTTCAATCTAAACTAAATGTTTATATATATATAGTAAGAGAAAAAGTCACAACAACGTTTTAAATCCTTTTAACAATAACAGTAGCTTATATCGATCTTGACTGTAGTTTAAAATAAACATCCTTTTCAAGAATTATAACGGCACCTTGGTGCGAGGAGCAAGAAGTTGAGATATCCTTGTTTTTTCATGAAAGTTTTCGAATTCGAGTTTCCTTACGATTTAAAGCGATTTTCGGATTTATGCAGTTCTGAGTGCTGACGAGAAATGAGTTTATCTCTTTAAGAAAAATGAATAAATCCTAATTCTTACTCCGATCTAGGTTTTAAGGGTGAAACTTGAATATAAAACTTTATAAGGAGGGAGAGCACATAGATTCAGACTGCTTATGAGCAATCTCATCAATTTTTAAGACAAGGTCGACTTTGAAGTGTCGCAACGCCTTGGGCTTTGATTTTACTGCTCTAACTCACTCATGCTTTTCTGTATCCCTTTACAATTTACATTATAGCAATTGCTGTAAGCTTTGGTTGTTAAGAAGTTATTGGCAAAATTCTTATCGACTTTTGCTTAAAGAGTGTGAGACCTTTAAATCACAGTGAGAGGAAGGCCGGTGGGGGGGGGGG